>NC_079448.1:4210938-4213438 GCF_903798145.1 Danio aesculapii
GAGACGGGAGAGTACCGAGAGTTTCCTCAGATCCTGCTGCACTGAGCGCGACCGGGAGAAACGGAGCCGTGTAATGGAACGGTGCGCGTGTCCGCCCACTCTCCACCGTAACTCCGCCCACTTCCCTCGATTTCTCTGTCTCTTTCTCGAGTGACGAAATATTAAACTGTTTATATATATATATTTGATCACATGACGTAAGTTAACTAAACAAACCAAAGCACAACCGAAGTTTATTTACATTTTTGATCTCTATTATAACCTAAAGGTTGTAGTTTGCTTTCGCTCGCATCACACACACACTTTTTTCCACTCAAACAAAGGGAGTGGTGGTGCATTCACAGGGGGATAAACGGTGTGCTGGAGGTGATACGCAGGTGTTGACTTTAAGCTGTAAAACATCCTGTGCGGTGCGGAGGGAATCAATAGCGGGCCCTCACTCCCCTGATCACTCCTAACAAATTAAAAGCAGCCCCGGTTTTCATTTGGAATCAGCCTGTAATGGCTCTAAACTGCCGGCTGTCCACTGCGGTGATTTCAGCTGCAGGGAGAGACTGATGGGAATATCGGCTCATTTTTAATTAAACGGAATAAATAAGTCAATAGATTAACTTCATTAGTAAACATAGCGCGGAGGAAGCATATTTGTAAGGTGTTCTCTCTCTCTGTGTGTAGTGCAGTGGTTTAGTGCTGCGCTTCAGGACCTGTGTGTGTGTGTGTGTGTGTGTGTGTGTGTGTGTGTGTGTGTGTGTGTGTGTGTGTGTGTGGGAGCTGTCCGTTCAGCACCACACACACAACACCTCTTTACATTGCACATAAGAAGTCGCTTCAGATGTGTACACGCTACAGAAATGCGTCTAGACATGCTTTTAAATGCTGCAGAGGCGGCATAATTGCATTTAATCAGACATTATATTGCAGGAATAATGTTGTGAGACTCACAAAACGAGAGACCAATACGAACAAATAAAGTGTTGTAAAAATAGAGCATAATATTATGGTGATAAAAAGAATATGCACGTGCTTGTTCACAGTTCACAGTCTGAAAGGAATGATGTTGTTATTAGTTTGTTTACACACATACACATACACGAACAATAGTCAACATTTGAAGCAGATCAAAACCTTTTGTGATTGTCCTAAAACTGCTGAACTTTTTTCATCTACACTCACCGGCCACTTTAATAGGTACACCTGTCCAACTGCAAGTTAACGCAAAGTTGTAATCAGCCAATCACATGGCAGCAACTCAATGCATTTAGGCATGTAGACATGGTCAAGACGATCTGCTGCAGTTCAATCCGAGCATCAGAATGGGGAAGAAAGGGAGATTAAGTGACTTTAACGTGGCATGGTTGTTGGTGCCAGACGGGCTGGTCTGAGTATTCAGAAACTGCTGATCTACTGAGATTTTCACGCACAACCATTCTAGGGTTTACAGGGAATGGTCTGAAAAAGAGAAAATATGCAGTGAGCAGAAGTTCTGTGTGTGCAATGCCTTGTTGATGCCAGAGGTCAGAGGAGAATGGCCAGACTGGTTCCAGCTGATAGAAAGGCAACAGTAACTCAATAACCACTTGTTACAACTGAGGTCTGCGGGGGTATTTCTTGGCATACTTTGGGTCTATCGTGTCAACGCCACAGCCTACCTGAGTATTGTTGCTGACCATGTCCATCCCTTTATGACCACAGTGTACACCATGTCATAAAGCGTGAATCATCTCAGACTGGTTTCTTGAACATGACGATGAGTTCACTGTACTCAAATGGCCTCCACAGTCACCAGAACTCAATCCAATAGAGCTCCTTTGGGATGTGGTGGAATGGGAGATTCACATCATGGATGTGATGACCTGGTGTCACGGTGGTGCAGTGGGTAGCACAATCTCCTCACAGCACGAAGGTAGCTAGTTCAATATGCTTAAACTTAAAATGCTGTATGTGGTTTACAGGGACACAAAGTTGTATAATGACATGGGCATGACTTAGATGCACTCTATTAAGGTGGTTTACAGGGACACACCTCACGTCCCTGTTATACATATACTTAAAACCTGTACTTCTTTTGAAATTAAAATTACACAGTTTTACAGTGTTACACACATTACACCTACAGAGTGTCCCAGTAAACCATGTATACAAGTGTATGTAGTTGCATTATAAAAAACTTAAAAAGTATGCTTGAGAAATAAAATCTTACTGCGTTAAAATACGAGCCCTTATACATAAGTATTATAGATAAGTACATACCTTGTACATAAAATGTGTTTATACATACAAATACACCAAATGGTTAGATCTAATCACAAGTTTTAACAGCCTAAAAGGCATTCCAAAGAGAAAAATGAAAGAAAATGACCCACGAAATGAGCATTAATAATAATATTAAATTAAAATGAAATGTATTACTGATAAGCCAAACAGCATCAGAGTCTGACACTACATGTAGGTGGGTCATGATTCTGCTTTTATACAGCCTCGATATATAAGAGCTTTAACT
>NC_079448.1:4218438-4285938 GCF_903798145.1 Danio aesculapii
GATAGATAGATAGATAGATAGATAGATAGATAGATAGATAGATAGATAGATAGATAGATAGATAGATAGATAGATAGATAGATAGATAGATAGATAGATAGATAGATAGATAGATAGATAGATAGATAATTCTAAATAGATAGATAGATAGATAGAATAGATAGATAGATAGATAGATAGATAGATAGATAGATAGATAGATAGATAGATAGATAGATAGATAGATAGATAGATAGATAGATAGATAGATAGATAGATAGATAGATAGATAGATAGATAGATAGATATAGATAGATAGATAGATAGATAGATAGATAGATAGATAGATAGATAGATAGATAGATAGATAGATAGATAGATAGATAGATAGATAGATAGATAGATAGATAGATAGATAGATAGATAGATAGATAGATAGATAGATAGATAGATAGATAGATAATTTCCTAGATATAATAGATAGACAGATAATTTCCTAGATAGATAGATAGATAGATAGATAGATAGATAGATAGATAGATAGATAGATAGATAGATAGATAGATAGATAGATAGATAGATAGATAGATAGATAGATAGATAGATAGATAGATAGATAGATAGATAGATAGATAGATAGATAGATAATTTCCTAGATATAATAGATAGACAGATAATTTCCTAGATAGATAGATAGATAGATAGATAGATAGATAGATGATAGATAGATAGATAGATAGATAGATAGATAGATAGATAGATAGATAGATAGATAGATAGATAGATAGATAGATAGATAGAATAGATAGATAGATAGATAGATAGATAGATAGATAGATAGATAGATAGATAGATAGATAGATAGATAGATAGATAGATAGATAGATAGATAGATAGATAGATAGATAGATAGATAGATAGATAGATAGATAGATAGATCGATAGATAGATAGATAGATAGATAGATAGATAGACGGATGGTCAGATAGATAGATAGATAGATAGATAGATAGATAGATAGATAGATAGATAGATAGATAGATAGATAGATAGATAGATAGATAGATAGATAGATAGATAGATAGATAGATAGATAGATAGATAGATAGATAGATAGATAGATAGATAGATAGATAGATAGATAGATAGATAGATAGATAGATAGATAGATAGATAATATCCTAGATATAATAGATAATTTCCTAGATAGATAGATAGATAGATAGATAGATAGATAGATAGATAGATAGATAGATAGATAGATAGATAGATAGATAGATAGATAGATAGATAGATAGATAGATAGATAGATAGATAGATAGATAGATAATATCCTACATTATTAGTTTCCGATGTGTTTATTCAAGGTAAATAAAGGTGTAGATTATGAGGTGTGTTGTTAATTGCAGAGCTCCTCTATTTAAAAAAAAAAAAAAAAAAAAAAAAACCTGCAAGTTCTGAAAGAGATCAAGCCTCAGCCTGCTCAGCCAAAAGTAACGCATCACATTACTTACCATATAAAGTAACTAAGTAATGCAACTAGTTACTTTTTAGGAGAGTAACTCTCCTAACTAACATTGTAATGCATTACTTTCAAAAGTAACTTTTCCCAACACTGGATAAACGCATGCTAATAGCAATCAAATATTTGTTGTTTGTACTATAATTATTAATGATAGACATCTGTATTTTTGATAGTTTGGTCAATGAACTTTAACCCATTGCAAAATATGATTTGTGCATATGAAGTTGTGAATAAAACTGCATAAATTTGACCATATTTTAGTACACCCATTTAAATATGTTACTTATTTCTTTCTAACTGTTTAAAGAAATGCTTTTTATATGAGATTTTTTGGGTTTGTTTCTAGTCCAAATATCTAACAATTCTAAAATCAAGAAGCATTTTCTAGACCAGCAAAAAATATTGTCTTGTTTTCAGAAATAAGTCAAAATTAAGTCAGTTTCTCCTTAAAATATACAAAATAATCTGCCAATGAGCTAAGTAAAATCATTTCTTTGTTAAAAAGAAACACAATTATTTTGCTATTATTTTATTTTCGTTATTTTATTATAAAAATTTTTTAACCCTGTTTGTATTTAATTGTTGCTAGCTATGCTTGCTGGCCTTGTACTGTAATAAATAAACAATCACAAAAAAAGAAAAACACAATTATTTTGCTATTATTTTATTGTTATTTGAATGTTTTTATTTTTAACCCGGCCTGTATATAGTTGTTGCTAGCTATGTATGCTGGCCTTGCTCTGTAATAAATAAACAATCACAAAAAAACTCCAAGAAAAAACACGATTATTTAGCTTACCCCATTGGCTGAATATTTGCAACCTAGGCTCATTCTGAAAACGCAGCTCTATATACATTTCTGGAGATTGCGAATTATATAGCCAGAAGTACGTATGGCTGCATTTCATCTGCGTTCATGGCTGCGTTCCTTTTCACGCTTACCAGCTGACCGCTTACCTCCATGTGTACGGCTTTTCCACTGTTACCAGTTTGTCCAGTGGCTCGCCACATACGTCAGTGAACTTAACACACAGAGAGGAGATGACTACGACGACGGGGTTCGAGTCTGGCGAAGAACAGTTACAGAAAGCAGGTAAAACAAAAACAGAAGCCAAAAAATAAAATAAACAAGTAAATAGCAGGGTGAGAATGTGGTAAAATCTGATAACGTGGTAAAAATCAGGCTAGGGCTTTTCGATTGGATTTAGGGAAATGGGTCAATCTGTGCTTTTGAAAACACTGTAGGTTGGGTTAATAGGAGGAGGAGGGTGGGTCAGTTGATCGGTCAGTTAGTCAGTCAGTCATTCAGTCAGTCGACAGCAGCCTCTACTGGATTTACACGAGAAGAGCAGGCGTGAATGGCACTTGCAAGAGAAATCTGAGATCTCAAAAAGCGTACACAGCGGCCTCTGGTGGATTCGCGAGAACAAAAACTGCAAAAAGACGTACTTTCAGGTATGTATTTGGCGCTCTCCAGAAATATATATAGGGTTACGTAATTAGAATGAGCCTGGGTTGAAAAAAAAGAAAACAGGATTATTTTGCTTACCCCATTGGCAGAATATTTAGCTTGCTTTGTTGTTTGCTTGTTGTTCTGAAAACTAGACCGTATTTTTTCCTGTCTAGAAAATGCTTCCTGATTTAAGAGTTTTCAGATATTTAGACAAGAAACCAGACACTAAAATCAAAGTAAGAAAAGGCTTTTTTGCAGTGTGTGTATGTGTGTGTGATATGTGTGTGAACTGTTGTGTGAAGTTAATAAAAGCAAAGTGTTTCTCATTTAATAGAAGATCCTTAAACAACATCTGTGAAAGCTTTCTTATATTTGAACATCACACGAAGAGAAAATAAAGATAAAAGTTTTGCATAGAACAGCGGCAGACAGAGAAACAGAGGTAGAGACAGTCAGAGAGACAGACTTGCATACTAAGTGTTGCTGCCGGACAGCCAGTGGGTTCATGCTGAAGGTCACGCTTCTCTGCATGTTTCCTCTGAGAGTCACAGCACATCTGTCCTCTCTGTCTTATATGGAAATCATCTATCATGTCATACTTTGATTGGTCCCCGTGGGCCACATGACAGGAAACGCAGATTGGCCCCGGGTGCCTTATAGGATATAACAGTGGAGTGTTTGCAGTCATGTCTCATCACCAGCGGTTGCTTTTTGCAGCCACGTCCTCGTCCATGATTCGTGGAAGACGACCGCTGGCTCCGCCCTCCAGGTATCCAGACTTCACAACAAACGCTTCTGGAATTTTCCTCTTCTTACTTAAATCTGATATGAGGAAAGAGTTTCAAATGAAAAAAGGCTTCAAGCGTTTAGATTCATACACCATATGTCGGAATATATTCATGCATGATTTGTTCAGCGAATAAAAGTGACCTGCGATGGCGAGAAGCATCTTCCGGCGAGCTCCAAACGTGCTCACACCCACTTCCTTCAAATCCTCATCCGAGAGCGTGAGGAACGTCTGATAATCGATCTGACAGATGGGAGAACATGATTAATGTGTCTTTTAGGTGAGAAATAGATTGCTTCATCCAAAATATATGATGCGAAACGAACAGCAGTGTTAGTTTTGAATTAATAGAGACCAATACTTTTAAATGAATGCATCTTTGTTGATTTTAAAGGAGTTATGAATATATAAGTTGACATATAAAAGGTCACTGTGCTAGTCACCATATGTTTCACATTCATGAGCTATTCAAAATAACTTATGCTACTTAATGTTGCAAACTATTTTTACAAAAACTCAGGAAAAACCCATTGAGATTGTTTAATTGATAGTATAAATTTCCCAGATATAATTAACAACAGGTAATCATCTGTCGCCATTAAATATTAAGAGACTGTAAGTGTTCTATCAGTTATACAGGTGTGTTTTGTTTGTTCTGTTGGTAACAACCAAAGAAATCCATATATGAAAAGAAAGATCTATTTAGTTTATAGATTAAGTTATGTGTAATAAAATGAAATGACACAGGGAAAAAGTATTGAACACATGAAGAAAGGGAGGTGTAGAAATGCAGTGAAAGCCCAGACAGCAGCTGAAATCTCTCAGTAGTTCTTCAGCAACCCTCTGCCCTTCCTCAGTGTAAATGAATATCAGCTGATCAGTCCAACATCTACATTAGCAGGAGAATGAAGATGAAACCAGGGTGGCCATTTCAGCAAGACAATGATCCAAAACACAGCCAAGGAAAATTTAAAATGCTTTCAGAATAAGACTTTATTTAAATCACTTTATTATAAATAAAAATTATTATTAAGAAAATTCCTACACTTACATTTGACTTGTTTTTATGTATTTGCAAGTAAATTAATATTGATTTAAGAATTTTTAGATATTTTACTTTAAAACAAAACAGAAATATTGAGTAACAAACTCATTCATTGCACATATTGTTTTGTTTAAAAGAAAGAAACACAGTTCTGCATTAAGAAATCAAGGTTTCTCGCTAGCAGCTAAGTTTTAAAGATCTTCTATACAGAAGACACTCCTATACAGCTTAAAGTGACATTTAAAGGCTTAACTAGGTTAATTAGGTTAACTAGGCAGGTTAGGGTAATTAGGCAAGTTATTGTATAATGATGGTTTGTGATGTAGACTATAGAAAACAAAATATAGCTTAAAGGGGCTAATTATTTTTACCTTAAAATGGCTTTTAAAAAATTAAAAACTGCTTTTATTCTAGCCGAAATAAAACAAATAAGACTTTCTCCAGAAGAAAAAATATTATCAGACATACTGTGAAAATTTCCTTGCACTGTTAAACATCATTTGGGAAATATTAAAAAAAAAAAAAAAAAAATCAAAGGGGGGCTAATAATTCTGACTTTAACTGTATATATAAATTAATTTTCAATGTAGTATTGATTTTTTTTTTACTTACAACTTCAGAACAACCGAATCAAGTGTTTTCAATAAGATGAAGGGAACCTTTTTTTAAAATAAAGCTAAATTAATTAGGGTTGTATAAAAGTAACTACATCACGGTGGCTCAGTGGTTAGCTCTGTCGCCTCAGCCAGAAGGTCACTGGTTCGAGTCCCAGCTGGGTCAGTTGGCATTACTGTGAGGAGTTTGCATGTTCTCTCCGTGTTGCCGTGAGTTTC
The DNA here is from genome assembly GCF_903798145.1 of Danio aesculapii. Taxonomy (NCBI): domain Eukaryota; kingdom Metazoa; phylum Chordata; class Actinopteri; order Cypriniformes; family Danionidae; genus Danio; species Danio aesculapii. The sequence continues at coordinate 4,224,061 of NC_079448.1, forward strand.
CTCCGGGTGCTCCGGTTTTCCCCACAGTCCAAACACATGGGCTATAGGGGAATTGAATAAATTAAATTGGCTGTAGTGTATGAGTGTGTGTGTGGATGAGTGTGTATGGGTGTTTCCCAGTACTGGATTGCTGGAAGCGCATCCACTGCGCAAAACATATGCCAGATATTCCACTGTGGCGACCCCTGATAAATAAGGGACTAAGCCAAAGGAAAATGAATGAATGAACTACACTAATATTAGATTTTTTTATTTTGCAAGTAAACAAAGTGGACAGATTTCCAGTCCTTTTAAAATCACTGTTCTCACTGTAATCACTATCACTGTACTCTACCAGAGTGAGTATAAGTGCTCGCAAAATCACTCTGGATGCAGCACACTACCTGTACGAACTGTTACCGTCTGGTCGGCGCTTCAGAGCATCAAGCACAAAAACAGCCAGACACAGGAAAAGTTTCTTTCCTCAGTCCATCTACCTCATGAACAATTAAATATTCCTCTACTGTGCAATAAACATGCAACACTTTCTCATACGCACTTGTACACAGCACCTTATATCAATATACAATGCAATACTTTCTCCATATGCATTTGTACACAGCACCTTATAACCTGTATATTTATAACAAATCTGTACATACAACTCAACATCCAGATTTTTTGACTAACTGCCTCTCTGTTTAATGTTTATCGTCTTTTTTTCATATTTATTTTGGGTTGTCACTTGTCACTTTATGTACACTGGAAGCTTCTGAAGCCAAAACAAATTCCTTGTGTGTGTGAAGCACACTTGGCAATAAAAATGATTCTCATTCTATTATTTTCATTTATTTGCAAGTAAACTTATGGTGATTTAAAGAGCCCATATTATGGGTTTTTGAAAATGCCCTTCCATGTAGTGTGTAACACAGCTCTAAGTGAAGTGAAATATCCAGCTAAGGCTTAAATCTGTAAGTGTACAGTGTTTAAAACTATTGATTCATCTATAAAAGAGTCGACTCATAGTGCTTCAAACGAGTCGTCTTGATAACGAGTCATTAGGTGTTTCGTGATGACGCGGCTACGAAACAAGCCCAGTAGTTGCGCGCCCAAACCCGGGAGATTTGAAACCTGCGGCCCCGCCCACTAACACAGAAAAAACACTAGACACACACACACACAGAGACGCCGCTGGTCGAATGAAGTCACGCTGTGCTCAGATGGATATTATTGACAGTCTCTACCCAAAGATGAAACTGTGAAGAGTCTGTGGTTGAGGTTCATTTTTTGCAAAAATACCTCAGCATTAAAGCCTAGTTTTGTGCAGTGCTTCTGGAAACTACATGCTTACAAAGAAGACTTCATCGGCCGTTTGTTAAAGGAAGGACCAAAAAAGACTATAAGGGACTATGTCAGAACATGGATCAGTGTATCATCAGTTTCAGGATCGGTTTCTTCCTCCATTTCACTAGTGTAAGTAAGTGCGATTAAAATTGTTGCCTCCTTTACTCTAGCTTGCAAATTATGTATTTAATTGTGTTTTGTTTCTTGTTAACCTGATACAGTACACGCGGTTACTCTTTATATTCTCATATCGCGTTTAAAGCCACGTTAAAAACGCGACGCGTGCCACTTTGTTTACGGATTTAACGTTAAATGCGTTCGTGAGCTCGCGTTACACTGCCGTCTGTCATTGCTATGGCCATCGTAAGCGTAAGCTAGGAGACAGGAGACTCGTGTCGATCGCCCTAGTTCTTCTGAGGAGGAGCGTAGTGTGTGTGTGTGTGTGTGTGCGTGTGTGTGTGTGTGAGAGAAAAAGAGCAGGTAGAGTGTGTGACGGCTAGGGGCTAGGAGGCAAGAGACTCGTGTCGATCTCCCTAGTTCTTCTGAGGAGCGTAATGTGTGTGTGTGTGTGTGTGTGTGTGTGTGTGTGTGTGTGTGTGTGTGTGTGTGTGCGTGTGTGTGTGTGTGTGTGTGTGTGTGTGTGTGAGAAAAAGAGCAGGTAGAGTGTGTGACGGCTAGGAGACTCGTGTCGATCTCCCCAGTTCTTCTGAGGAGGGTTTTGTGTGTGTGTGTGTGTGTGTGTGTGTGTGTGTGTGTGTGTGTGTGTGTGTGTGTGTGTGTGTGAAAAGTTTTACACTATGAAGCGTGTGTACACTGTGACTACTTCTATATTGTTGATTATCAGCTGGGCATTTCACTCTGTCTCGCGCTGAAGCCTGTCACTGTCGACCAATAGCAGCAGGCTGTCATCGGTCCAATCAGCGCAGATTAGCTTCGCGCTGAGGAGGGGTTTGGGAACAAATGAATCGCTGAACGATTCATATGGGAGTCGCTGGGATAATTAGGTAAAAATAAATGCAGATTATAAGACCATCAAAGTGTTTTTTGACCTTGCATGCATATTAGACTGTTGTTGGAGACCCTTACAACCTAAATATGACCCTATTTCATCTATAATAAGGGCTCTTTAAGAATGTTTAGATATTTAACTTAAAAACTGCAATACTGAGTAAGAAACTCTTTTAGTGCACTTCAAACACCAACTGTTTGTTTAAAATGAAGAGACAGTTCGGCACAAAGAAATCTAGGTTTCTCGCAAGCAGCTAACTTTCAAAGATCTGATGCCAACTCTGACAAATCCAGTTGACTAGTTCAATCTCAAACTTTTAAGCCGTGCCTTTGTTGCCAGGGAGACTAAAATACTTCAGTTCCCCCTGATTCCTAAAGGTGCTCAGAAGCGGTTGGATCCTGCCAGGTTTGTGTGTATTCAGACAATAGCGCCGTGTGTGTGGGTGTTTATGCGTAGGTGTGCCGTCTGGGACGAGTGTGTGTGTGTGTGTGTGTGTGTGGGCAGTGTATTTACCTCCTGTTGTTGGAAAATATCGATGTATTTCTCCAGCCCCAGCTGTGCCAGTAACTCAATAAGATCGTCAGCGTGGGCGGGACTGGGAGACCTGCCAATCAAATGTCTGGATACTGTAGCCCCACCCTCGGTCAGAAAGACATCCGCTGCAAAAGGTTAAAGGTCACAAATTAGATGCTCATAACGCAGGTGTGACGGTTTAATTTCCCAGCAGGATCCGGATCACCTCCACAGGCGTAAGTGATTGTTTCACCTTGAAATGAAGCTGCTGGCTGAATTAAATTGCGTAATGAGCAGCTAAACTAATTTAATTGTTACTGTTAATTAAACAAGATATGCCAGGGCCTGTGTAATTAGGGAGCAGAACGGTGAGTTGAGCAGCACACGTACATGTTCGGGACGCTGACAAACTGTAGGAGGAGGATGAAGGAGGAGGAGATGAAGATGCAGATCCACGTCTTTCTCTCCAGTTCTCAGAGTCGCTTCCGGTCCAGCCGTGTTCCTTCCCACTCCACGACTACAAGACAAATATTAAAGTTAAGATTGTCCTTTTCTCTCATATTCATGACGTACATCGAATTGAAACAGTCCTGAAATGAGAAGAAATGTAGGGCGGTGCATGATTTCTTTCTCATTTTGTTTTAAAATGTAATAATTATTCACAATATTACTGTCTTAAAGTGTTATAGTAATACACTCACTGGCCACTTTATTAGGTACACCTGTCCAACTGCTGGTTAACACAAATTTCTAATCAGCCAATCACATGGCAGCAACTGGTCAAGATGATCTGCTCCAGTTCAAAGCGAGCATCAGAATGGGGAAGAAAGGTGATTTAAGTAACTTTGAACGAGGCATGGTTGTTAGTGCCAAAGGGGCTGGTCTGAGTATTTCAGAAACTGCTGATCTACTGAGATTTTCACGCACAACTATCTCTAGAGTTTACAGAGAATGGTCTGAAAAAGAGGAAATATGCAGTGAGCGGCAGTTCTGTGGGCGCAAATGCCTTGTTGATGCCAGAGGTCAGAGGAGAATGGCCAGACTGGTTCCAGCTGATTGAAAGGCAACAGTAACTCAAATAAGCACTCATTACAACTGAGGTCTTCAGAAGAGCATTTCTGAAACACACAACACATCCACACTTGAGGCAGATGGGCTACAGCAGCAGAAGACCACACCGGGTACCACTCCTGTCAGCGAAGAACAGGAAACTGAGGCTACAATTCACACAGGCTCACCAAAACTGGGCAATAGAAGACTGGAGAAATGTTGCCTGGTCTGATGAGTCACGTTTCTGCTGCCACATTTGAATGGTCGGGTCAGATTTGGCATCAACAACATGAAAGCATGGATCCGTCCTGACTTGTATCAATGTTTCAGGCTGCTGATGGTGGTGTAAAGGTGTGGGGGATATTTTCTTGGCACACTTTGGGCCCATTAGTACCAATTGATTGTTGTGTCAACGCCATAGTCTACCTGATTGTTGTTGCAGATCATGTCCATCCCTTTATGACCACAGTATACCATATTCTGATGGCTACTTCCAGCAGGATAACACGCCATGTCATAAAGCACAAATCATTTCAGACTGTTTTTTTTTAACATGATAAGGAGTTCACTGTACTCAAATGGCCTCCCCAGTCACCAAATCTCAATGCAATAGAGCGCCTTTGGGATGTGGTAAAACGGGAGATTCACATCATGGATGTGCAGCCGACAAATCTGCAGCAACTGCGTGATGCTATCATGTCAATATGAAGCAAAATCTCTGAGGAATATTTCCAGTAACTTGTTGAACCTTTGCTAAATCTATTAGTTTATGATCGTTGAATCTATGATTAAGGCAGTTCTGAAGGCAAAAGGGAGTCCAACCCGGTACTAGTAAGGTGTACCTAATAAAGTGGCCGGAGAGTGTATAACACATTTACTTAAATTAAAAAAGTAGCCTTTTTATCAAATAAATGCATTCTTGGTGAACATAGGAGACTTATTTCAAAATACAGAAAGCAGCAGCATGAACATTCAGCAAAACGTCTGCTTTTGTACTCTACAGAAAAAAAGAGAAATCCTGAAGGTTTGAATGATGAGAAAAGTTTCATTTTTGACTAAAACCACCTCTGAAGAACGGATGAAGCAAAGTGCGAGAAACACAAACAGATTTCAATAACTTTTCAATTTGAATCCTTCACGGGGCTTTCGCTTATTCTCAGAAATAATGCGATTGGAACAGCAGTAACAATCAAAAACAGATTCAATCAGTGCTGCAGAGCGGCGCTAAACTGCTTCCATTGAGCTCTTTAATTGAGAGAGTCTCATTATCCCAGCGGAGAGGAAATGAGGGAGGAAGTGAAGGAAACGGTGATGTGCGGCTCACTGTGTGCTCAAACACTTCTGTGATTGGAGCTCAGAGTCTTTTCTCTATGATTACACCGCTCTGAATGACAGGCCCACTGTATTCAACACATCACAAAAAGCCTTGCACTCTCGTTTCCAAACACAGGTGGGGGATTGTGTGTCAGTCAGAAAACACACATCTGGGTTTAATATGTTTGCAATCAGCACATTAGCATACGCTCAGGTGAATGCTACCTGATGAATTTATTGAAATGCTGCAATGACAACACTAAAATGACTGTTCAACAGTTTGGAGTTGGTGAGAAGAAAAAGACATACAGTTAAAGTCTAAATTAAGATTTTATTTTATTTTTTCAAATATTTCCCAAATGATGTTTAACAGATTCAGGAATTTTTCACAGTATTTCCTATAATATTTTTTCTTCTGGAGAAAGTCTGATTTGTTTTGTTTTGGCTAGAATAATAGCATTTTTTAATTTTTTAAAACCATTTTAAGGTCAATATTATTAAAAATTATTATTTCAATATTATTGAAATTTTAATATCATTACTACCCTTCAGAATTTATTCTGATTTGATGATCTGATGTGCAAAAAACATTTACTATTAACACTAGAACTACCAGAATTCTTCAACTACTAATTACCATAGTGATCATTCTGACCATTCTCATAAAAGATGCCATAATGTCACGTCATATTCAAGTTAAAAGTTTCTGTGGAGATACAGTGGGGGAAATAAGTATTGAACGCATCACTATTTTTTCTAAGAAAACATATTTCTAAAAGTGCTGTTGATTTGAAACTTTCCTTGGACGTTGGTAACAACCAAAGAAATCCATATATGCAAAGAAAACAAATCTAATTTGTTTATAAATGAAGTTGTGTGTTATAAAATGAAATTAAATGCAGTGAAACAGTATTGAACACACGAAGAAAGGGAGGTGTAGAAATGCAGTGAAAGCCCAGACAGCAGCTGAAATCTCTCAGTAGTTCTTCAGCAACCCTCTGCCCTTCCTCAGTGTAAATGAATAGGGTATATGACGAGCTAGTGTTGTTCCCATACTTATATACTTCCGGTGACCGGTTATTGTGAGTCTTTTTCCATTTCATATGGTTCCTTTTACAGCATCGATGTTGTAATGTAATTAAAATACAATCAGTTAAACAGACTTTGGCATTCATTTAGTTGCTCAAGCGTAAAACGAGACAAAAAGCTGTTTACTCGCATGCTGTCAGAATCGGCAGGCTAGCGCAGAAGCTCCATTGAATATACTGGGGTAAAACAAATGCTCATATTATAAAGACATGGCAGGGAAAACTTTTATTTAATGCAGTTCTTCTTGTACAATCTCAGACCCACTTTATATCAGATATCACTCAGCCAATAGAGATCACTTATTTTTAAAGAAAACAGACCTTAAACGCGCCGATTTTGCAATTGCAAACAGTTCACCGGAAGCACTTAACCCAGGTTACTGGCAAATTAAAAGTCCTAATAGCATGCTTCAGCATTTACCCTATATCAGCTGCTTCAGTCCAACATCTATATTAGCAGGAGGATGAAGATTAAACCAGGGTGGATATTTCAGCAAGACAATGATTCAAAACAAAGCCAAGGAAACTCTCAAATGCTTTCAGAGAAAGAAAAGCAAGCTGTAGAATGGCCCAGCCAATCACCTGACTCGAATCCAATATAAAATACAATTAAAGATCAGATTTGATAGACGAGACCCACAGAACCATCAACAAGTCTGTGAAAAACTCACATCTGAGCAATTCATGTGACTTCATTCTCCATATGAGAGGCATCTTTAAACTGCCTGTACTAGAAAAGTCTTTTATATAAAGTATTAAATACATTTCAGTAGTTTAGCACTTTCTCCATGTGTTGTTTCATTATTATTACACAGAACTCATTTTTCAGATTTGTTTTTGTTTTACATTAATGTTTGTATTGTTTGGGTTTCTACCTAAATCTGGTTCAATTCCATTTCAACAGCTCCTTTATAAATATTATAGCAAAAGAAATATGATGTGTTTATTACTGATTTTACCTGATGTATTAAAATTAAGCCTATTTATCATATTTAATTGAGTCATCACCCTTAAAACACAATCTTTTTGGTAATTCAGCCTATAAATGTATAGTTAGGCTACTAGACCATCCACGAATGTCCATTCCTCACTTTCATTTTCACTTTCACAAGCAGGAGACAGCTTTATTCGCAGCACTGAATATGCTGTTTTGAAAGACAGTAAAGTGTTTTTGTCAACAAAAAGTTGTGTTTTTGTCAGCAGGAAGTTGCTAGGCAACAGTGGCATGCATGAGGAAAAGTAGCAGACAGTGAAATGCATGCGGTCATTTTGACTGCAGTGATAATTAAAGACAGAAATACTTATAGCTCAATTGTGTTTTATAATATTTATAAAATAACAATGTTAGAAAGAAATATACACATAATTAGGAAAATTATTACACATATTATAGATATGTGTTTTATAAAAATATATTAAATTGCAAAAATGAAAATAAACTGTGTTAATGTTGAAAACAGTTGTGCTGCTTCTATTTTTAGAAAGCTGCTTTACAAGATACACATTTTATTCATCAAAGATGCAATGCATTGATTTGATCAAAAGTGCATTTATAAACATTATGTGTTCTGGGCAAAAATTAATCACGATTAATCACATATAAAATAAAAAGTTTGTTTTGACATCATTTAAGTGTGTGTACTGTGTATATTATTATGTACACATTAATACATGCATGCATATATCTGAGAAAATATTTATTTATGTATGTATGTATGTTTGTGTGTATATATATATATATATATATATATATATATATATATATATATATATATATATATATATATATATATATATATATATATATATATATATATATATGTATGTATGTATATATATATATATATATATATATATATATATATATATATATGTATGTATGTATATATATATATATATATATATATATATATATATATATATATATATATATATATATATATATATATATATAATTTGAAATATATATAAATCTAAAAAAAAAATATATATATATATATATATGATACAAATTATAAAATTGCTACAAAATTGTTTTGTAGTTTTGTTTCAATGTGTGTAGCATATACATAATAAATATTATGTATATTGACATAATTTACTTGTGTGTATTATGTCAAAACAAACTTTTTTTTTTATTTTATGTGATTAACCTCGATTGATTGAAAATTATCTAAAAAATTATCTAAAAAAATTTATTTAAAATAATTTTCCACAAAAATATTAAGCAGCACAAAACTCAATACTGACAACCATTAATAATAACCGAACACCTTTAATAATCATTGAGCAGCAAATCAGCATATGGAAAAGATTTCTGGAAGGTCATGTGACATTTCTTAAATCTTATTATAATCAATCTAGAAATGTAAAATATTTTCAACTATGCATACCACTGCTACTGCTACTACTAATAATAATAATAAAAAGAAGAAGATGAAGAACTCAAATAATATCCAGAGTGTATTTTTTTATGGAAATATATTTACTTTTCTTATAGACAAAATGTGTGTAGTGTTTGTTCCAGCTAAACTCATTTTCATGATGCTGCAGTGTTTGACGCTGAACTTTGATTTGACTGAGACTTTAGAAAGTCTCCAGATTAGCGGTGTTGGATGTGTGTGAGCACCTGCTGCTGCTGGCTGTGGTGGCTGTTGTTATTGTTGTTGTTGTTGTTGTTGTAGGGTCTGTAACAGCGGCGGCTCACGGCTCGCAGCTCTTTCACAGCATCAGTGGGCATCGATTTAGAGAAACCCAAACCACTCCAGGTGTCTGTAGGGGTTCGAACCTCTGTCACCACAGGCTTTTGCTGCATGGCTGAAACACACACATTTACACAGATTAAATCACACACACAGACCCGTCTGCATGCCTGGAACATATACTCAGAGCCGGCTCCAGATTTACACTGGCACACAACAGCAGCTCTAATTAAACTCTGTGAGTGTGTGTGTCTATGTGTGTGTGTGTGTGTGTATGTTTGAGTCCTCCTGCATTATTAAACACCTGCCACCTAATTAAACAACTTAATCAAGAGCAGTCAAGCAGAAGAATATGCTGCTACTTTCACTTCTCTTTCTCTCAGTGTGAAGGTAATACTTTAAATGGTTGTGTATTTTAAAGTCTATTAAAGTCTATTGGATTTCCCCAATATACTTTATGCTGTCAATATAATTTTAATAGCATCATATTTCGGCGTGTGTGATATTTATTATCAACAATATTGTAATTGTTGTGACTGAGCACACATTATACATTATACACTTTGCAATAAACAAACAGAAACCCATGTTCAGAGTGCAAAACTATTGACTGTTTGAAGTCTATTAGAATATTATTAGTGCATTCATTCATTTTTCTTCAGCTTAGTCTCTTATTTATCAGAGGTCGCTACAGCGGAATGAACCGCCAACTATTCCAGCATTTGTTTTATGCAGCGGATGCCCTTCCAGCCGCAACCCAGTACTGGGAAACACCCACACACTCATAGCAATTCATCTATAGTGCATGTATTTGGACTTTGGGGGAAACCAGAGCACATGGAGGAAACCCTCTACACAGAAATGCCAACTGGCCAAGATGTGACTCGAACCAGCGACCTTCTTGCTGTGAGGCGACAGTGCTAACCACTAAGCTGCCCCTATATTATTAGTTATTAAAGGCAAAAACAATCCCTGCATGGGTTTGTGCTTTTTATATTTATAAGATAAGATGTATTTCAGTAATACCACATCAGAAAATTGCTGTTTTGCTGAAAATCAGCATGAGAGCACGATCAAAACGAAACATCAATATCATATAAAAGTGCAACAAACAAGTTCATACTGAGTGAGCTCCATTTCAGACACAATACTGTCTGGGGTTTTTGGGGCCAATGAAAATAGTTTCAAACAAACTGAAGCAGAACATTAGAGCATAAGCAATAAGTACTTCTGAATTAATCAGGAGCAAATCAAATCAAATGAGTCACTTGCCTAATTAGCTTGGTAATGAATCATCCATTCATTCATTTTCTTTTCGGCTTAGTCCCTTTATTAATCCGGGGTCGCCACAGCAGAATGAACCGCCAACTTATCCAGCACATGTTTTACGCAGCGGATGCCCTTCCAGCTGCAACCCATCTCTGGGAAATGGTAATGAATCATTTAGGGTCATATTTATTTATTTTAATTTTTTATTAATTAATTAATTGATTGACTGATTGATTGATTGATTGATTGGTTGGTTGGTTGGTTGGTTGGTTGATTGATTGATTGATTGATTGATTGATCGAGACCGACCGACCGATCGATCGATCGATCGACCGACCGACCGACCGATCGATCGATCGATCGACCGACCGACCGATCGATCGATCGACCGACCGACCGACCGATCGATCAATCAATCAATCAATCAATCAATCAATCAATCAATCAATCAATCAATCAATCAATCAATCAATCAATCAATCAATCAATCAATCAATCAATCAATCTATTTATTTATTTATTTATTTATTTATTTATTTATTTATTTACTTACTTACTTACTTATTTACTTATTTACTTATTTATGACAAATCTAAACCTGCCAAAGGACCAACATAAAAACACATTCATTCATTCATTTTCTTGTCGGCTTAGTCCCTTTAATAATCTGGGGTCGCCACAGCGGAATGAACCGCCAACTTATCCAGCATTTGTTTTACGCAGCGGATGCCCTTCCAGCCTCAATCCATCTCTGAGAAAAAAAACACATGCAGCTAAATATTATTTAATATTATCTGAATTTAAAAAGGCGGTGGCTCAGTGGTTAGCACTGTTGCCTCACAGCATAAAAGTCACTGGTTCTAGTCCCAGATTGGCCAATTAGTTGACAAATGACTTAAAACGAACAACAACTAGTCAACAACAACTATACAACTATAGTTGCATACAACTATACAACTAGTCTATAACTTTTAATAAATCTTAATAATTAAATCTTAATAAATAAAACAATCTAGAAGTAAGTCTGTAAGTGCACAGAATGTGATTCCAGAATAAAACCCATCATAAAATTTAGTAGGATAGCTTATTTTGACATTTTGTGTGGTGATATCAGAAGCATGCATGCTATATTCTAATTTAAGACTAAATAAATAACAACACATTTATTATTATTTATTTTCTGAAATGTCTCAGTACCATATGTAAACTCTGCATCTCCAACAATTTATATTTAGATCTAAATGTATTTTACAGAACGTAATTAAATTATTAATCCCACTCACAAGTGAAATGTATGTGTCTGAGGGTAAATACGTTTCTGGATTTGTATTTTTAATCACATGGACTTTCAAACTGTATACGTTGCATGTAAAGTGAGTCGATTTATGCATAAAAGTATAAATAGAAATAACATCATGATATTAAGCTGAAATGTTGTTGAACGCTCACGTTTTTTGCTTTTAACTATATGGAAAAAAACATAAACTATTCATAAATTATACAGTAATAATAAAAAAAAATAATGGCATAAAGATTAGATTTTAAATTTTAGACTTTAAATTTTCAACCTGTTACTAGCTCCTTATTTTGTAATTGTTAATGAAATTTACTTGCATTTATATTGCATAATATTTAAATGTTGCCTAATATTTGTAATTATTAGTAAATTTGTTAAATCATACGTCTTTAATTAAGCACAGTTCATGCAAAACTGTGATAGAATTAAACTAAAAATAGTCTTTGTTTATCAGTTAGCATGAGCTAATGAGAGAGTTGCAGAACAGATGAATGTAAACGTCACACCTCATGTCTCCATGTGTTTATATGACTGTGTGTGTGTGTGTGTGTGTGTGAGTGTTCATCTGTCTGCATATTCAGTGGGTGGAGTGGCTTCAGTCCATTATAAATCTGGCAGCGTGTTACCCTGAAATGGCTCCCCTCTATCACCCTCCCTGGCACTGCGTAACGCTTAAATGGCTCCCCTATATCACCTCTCTGGCACACTCAAGCTCTTTAATCCATTTTGAGCTTTATACAGCATGATGAATGCCAAATAGATGGAGCCGGCGGCGGGTCGTCACACAGAGCACGAGTCCATCCAGCCGCAGCCCAGAATAACAATCTCAACCTCCACTGGCACACAGAGACGACTGCTAATCCACACTTTTGATCGCACTACTAGAGACGCTCTGAATATGTCAATGGAGTCTTGCTCTAGAGTAAATATGAGAGCGTATGACTCTAAAATATTGTCAAAATTGGACAAAAACATATCCATCTCATAATGCTCAGTCACACTGCCATCTGCATCATGTACAGCTGTAGTCAGAATTAATAGCCCTCCTGTTAAATATTAGTTATTTTATATATTTTCCCCACACTTTCTGTTTATACACATTTCTAAACATAACAGTTTTAATAGCTCATTTCTAATAACTGATTTCTGTTCTCTTTGCCATGATGACAGCACATAATATATAACTTTTTTCTTTCAAGAGACTAGCATTCAGCTTAAAGTGACATTTAAAGACTTAACTAGGTTAATTAGGCAGGTTAGGGTAATTAGGCAAGTCATTGTATACCATTGGTTTGTTCTGTAGAAGACAACCGAATAAATATATAGCTTAAAGGGGCTAATAATATTGACATTAAAACGGTTTTAAAAAATTAAAAACTGCTTTTATTCTAGCCGAAATGAAACAAATAAGACTTTCTCCAGAAGAAAAAATATTACATGGAATACTGTGAAAATGTCCTTTTAAAAAAATCCTTTAAATATAACTTAAAAATAATTACTATTGCACAGGAGGGCTATTAATTTTGCCCTCAACTGTATATCAGCTACATCAGTTGAACTTCAATGAAACCAAGGTAATAGTAGCATGCCATAGTAATTTGAAATAAGATAAAATACTATAAATAAGTTAATACAAACTGTTATTATTATTATTATTATTATTATTATTATTATTATTATTATTATTATTATTAACAATCATAAGAAATCAAATATAAAATAAAAAATAATTAAATAAACTACTTCTAACTTTAAAGTTACTCTAAACTTTAATTTTAGGTGCTCAAAAAAGAAACAAAAGTAAAAGTTGTATCCTCTATAATGTATAAATTCTTAACATTACACATAAAACTATTTATCTATTTTTTTAAAAATACTAATAATATTTTAAACAGTATATTTTATTAATTATATAGTTTCAGATTCTTATTTGACTTAAATTATATATTTTTTTAATAATTAATGTCACAATGTCTAAAAACCTAACCGTAAAACAGAAAAAAACTTACATTTCATATATTACACACATACTGCATTTTTACCTTGTTTAGGTTATGAAGTAAATACATTAAGTAAAGACACGACGTAATTATTTTAAAATAGATATAATATAATATAATATGATATAATATAATATAATATAATATAATATAATATAATATAATATAATATAATATAATATAATATAATATAAGGTGACACAGTGGCTCAGTGGTTAGCACTGTGGCATCACAGCAAGAAGGTCCCTGGTTTGAATCCCGGGTGGTCCAGTTGGAATTTCTGTTTGGAGTTTGCATGTTCTCCCAGTGTTGCTATAAGTGAATTGGATAAACAAAATTGGCCATAGTGTATGAGTGTGTGTGTGAATGTGAGAGTGTATGGGTGTTTCCCAGTACTGGGTTGCAGCTGGAAGGGCATCGGCTGTGTAAAACATATGCTGGAATAGTTGCCGGTTCATTCCGCTGTGGCAACCCCTGATGAATAAGGGACTAAACCGAAAGAATAACATAATATAATTTTAAAAAATCCAAACCTTGATTGGCCAGAAGCTTCTTTCTTTCATACTCATGATCCTGTTAAAATAAACAGCAAAAAGTGAGACAAATTATTTTAGATGTCTAAAACTAAGGCAAAAAATATGAGAAGTTGATGTACCTCATTATTAATATCCATGGAGGGGAATATTCTCAGACTACAGCGCCTGTCTCTATTCAGATAAACGCTGTCCACATCCACCCTCACTGACCTGAAACACACACTTTTACTCAGTATCTTAAATCCATTAAACATCTCAGGTCTTCAGTGTTCTAGACTGTAAACCACAGCCTCTTCTGAAAGTACAGTTGAAGTCAGAATTATTAGCCATTATTAGCCCCCCTGTATATTTTTCTCCAATTTCTGTTTAACGGAGAGAAGATTTCGTCAACACATTTCTAAACATCATAGTTTTAATAACTCATTTCTAATAACTGATTTATTTTATCTTTGCCATGATGACAGTAAATAATATTAGACTAGATATTTTTCAAGACACTTCTATACAGCTTAAAGTGACATTTAAAGGCTTAACTAGGTTCATTAGGGTAATAGGCAAGTCATTGTATAACGATGGTTTGTTCTGTAGACAATCTGAATAAATATTGCTTAAGAGGGCTAATAATGTTGACCTTAAAATGGTTTTCAAAACAATTAAAAACTGCTTTTATTCTAGCCGAAATAAAACAAATAAGACTTTCTCCAGAAGAAAAAATATTGTAGGAAATACTGTGAAAAATTCCTTGCTCTGTTAAACATCATTTGGGAAATAATTATAAAAAAAAGATCCCAGGAGGGCTAATGATTTTGACTTCAACCAAAGAGCTTAGAATGACCAAGAGGCGACGCTCAATAGAACGTTCCATTGCAACAGCAGTGCCCAGCAACTGCCCCGTGATTCCGCCATTTTGGAGTGAAAGCGATCGGCCGTCCATTGGATCTTTTATTGCTGTCGCGATGGCAAGCAGCTGCTTTGTTTTTTATTTATTTATTTAAAAAGTGCATTAAAGCTGAGATACAACCTGAAAGACGACAATACAACACTTACTATCGCAATCATCAGCAATTTTAATTGTTTATTTTACAGACTTGCAATATGCTGTTGTTCTATTGGAATTTTCATTCCAAAATGGCCGCCGCGCCATCTGGTGGCTGTTTCCCAAATCGCACTAGAGTGTCGCCTCTATGCACTTTGCTTCAACTGTATGTCCAAATGCATGTCTCTGTCCAGGTTTTACCTCTCGGACGTGATTGGCTGGTTGAATTCCCTCAAGGTCTCTGATTGGCTACCTCTCCTTGATGAGGGTGTTGCCTTGACGATGACCTCTCTGACCTCGTTCACCTCTGAATGTGACGTGCCGCAGGTCTCGGACTCTGCCTGTGTCTGCTGATCCTCATTCTCCAGAATCTAAAACAAAATAATAGAGGTTTTTGATTTTATCCAAAAATATGTTTACAGTCTCTTAGGGATGCGTAGGGCGGCACGGTGGCTCAGTGGTTAGCACTGTCGCCTCACAGCAAGAAGGTTGCTGGTTCGAGTCCCGGCTAAGCCAGTTGACATTTCTGTGTGGACTTTGCATGTTCTCCCCGTGTTGCTATAAGTGAATTGGTTAAACAAAATTGGCCATAGTGTATGAGTGTGTGTGTGTGTGTGTGTGTGTGTGTGTGTGCGTGCGTGCGTGTGTGTGTGTGTGTGTGTGTGTGTGTGAACGTGAGAGTGTATGGGTGTTCCCAGTAGTGGGTTGCAGCTGGAAGGGTATCAGCTGTGTAAAACATATGCTGTAATAGTTGGCGGTTCATTCCGCCGTGGCGATGTTTAAATTAAAACTTATACACATTATAATATCTCATTATAAAATAGTTCTTAATAATATTACTTATTCAAGAACCTTATTTATTATGCCTGTTTTCGGGATCAATTAATTGAATACATTGTGACATTATTTTCATAGTAGTTAAACATATTTTCTCCTCAATTTTAATTCTCATGATGCAGTTAGAAATTTACTGACATATTTGGGTGTAATTCCCATTAATAATGCTGAAAATGTATTGCAGAACTCTTTTTGGTAACACTTTAATTAGGTCACAATTCATCCTAATAACTACTGGCTTATTACCTGCCTATTACTAAGATATTAACTGTTCATTAGTAGTTATAAAAGTATGATCTTATTCTGCATCCCTAATCCTACATAAACCTAAGCCCAACTTCTACCTTACTAACTATTAATAAACAGCTAATTAGTAGTTTATTAGCTAGTAGTGTTAGTTAATGGTTTGTTAATAATGTGAATGGTAACCTAAACTAAAGTGTCACCTTCTATTTTTATTAACATCAGCACTAAAATTAAAAGCCTCATAAGAAATACATACATTTATTTAGATTATGGGTTGAGAGATACTGAGGATACAGCAGATTCAGTACTAAGCACACTAATATATCCTGAACATAATAATTCTGATCATTCAAACCTTCTCTAACTTAGACTCCACTCCTTTGAGTCCAATTCGTCCATCCTCTGAGGAAACAGCCAATCCGGGTGGGGGTGGAGGAGTGGGGCGGGGCTTCCCAGACAGAGAGCCAATCACTGCATCCGGAATGGACACAGAACCTGAAAAGGGCCACATTTTTTATTAGCACAATAATTGAGCATACAGTTGAAGTCCAAATTATTAGCACTTTTCAAATATTTCCCAAATGATGTTCAACAGAGCAAGGAATTTTTCACAGTATTTCCTATAATATTTTTTCTTCTGGAGAAAGTCTTATTTGTTTTATTTCGGCTAGAATAAAAGCAGTTTTAAATTTTTTAAAACCATTTTAAGGTCAATATTATTAGCCCCTTTAAGCTATATTTGTTTTGATTGTCTACAGCAGTGGTTCCCAAACTGGGGGTCGCGACCCCTGCGGGGGTCGCAGAATAATTTCAAGGGGTCGCGAGAGTTATTTAAAAATTTTGTAATTTTCAGTGATTATAATAAATATTTTTCAGTATTACAAGTGAAAGCTAATATTTTCAGATTTTTAAAAAGATATTACTGATTCATAAAGTATTTAGGACACATTCGGGCAGAATGCATCTTTGTACTTGGAACGCAGCGCTCAGGAACAGTTTAAAACTGTTGTCATGTCAACTTGCCGCAGTAAACAAAGCCTTCAACGCTTGCCCCGCCTTCGCGCTCTTCTTATTGGCCCACTGCTCTAAGAACTGAACACGAATGATTGGTTAAAATCAGCTGTCAATCACTCAGTCAACGCCTCCTGTCTTCAGATGACAGGAGCTACAACCGCGAAAATGTAAAGCGCTGAAGACGAGAGAATGAAAACAACACTGACAGATTTTGTCTTAGAAACACCTAAAGCTACAAATATTGGCACATCTGATTACTGATCATGTGCTGTATGTTAATCCACCAGCTATACTTATTGAAGAGTGGATAAAAGACCTTCATTGGCTTCAAGTCTGCTATGAAAATAACTAGCATTCACTGTAAAGTCTGTGGGATATCTTTTGGGATATCCGTCCGTGTATCTTTTGGTCACTCAATAATGTTATAAAAATGTCTTTTCTTGTGATAACGGGATTTCATTGAGACATATTTTCCTCACGCATGCATATTTATTTTTTTGCTTGTTAGTTTTGATTAGTGTTGATTTTCAAATGCAATAAATCTGTTTATAAAACTTGTAGTAACAGTGCGATAATTGGTGGGAGCCACTAAATTTTGGCTGGTGCGTCTACATTTTTAAAGTTAGAAGCACCAGTGTTACCAAGCAAAAATGTTAATTTCGAGCCCTGTAATCTATAGTAAATATAGTTAAAATATTGTGAACAGCTTAAAAAAAAGCTATTTTTATTGTTTGTATATGCTTTGGTAGTGGGGGGTCGCGAGTTCTTGACGATCTTACAATGGGGGTCGCGGGTTTAAAAGTTTGAGAACCACTGGTCTACAGAACAAACCACTGTTATACAACGACTTGGCTATTTATCCTAACTTGCCTAATTAACCTAGTTAAGCCTTTAAATGTCACTTTAAGCTGAATACTAGTATCTTGAAAAAGTCAAATATTATGTGCTGTCATCATGACAAAGATAAAATAAATCAGTTATTAGAAATGAGTTATTAAAACTATTATGTTTAGAAATGTGTTGAAAAAATCTCTCTGTACAACGGAAATTGGGGGAAAAATTATATTGGGGGCTAATAATCTGACTTCAACTGTATATAAAGCACTGGCATACACAAACACACACTCACACACCTGTGTCAGTGAGGCGCAGTTGTTGCATGAGAACATTGAGCCAGTAGCCTGTGATGCCGTTATTGGCCAGCAGAGGGTCCACTGAGGGTTTGCTCATCACTGAGACCTCACACACATTCTTGGTGGACACAGAGACCTCAGTGGAGTCCAGGCCGAGCAGCAGACGTCTGGCCTCATATACACTGACAATGTTCCTCTCCAAACCTTTCACCACCACTGACTTAAAAACACAAAATAAAGATAAAAACACTTTACACAGTTATTATGTAACATTATATTAGGATTGCACAATATATTGTTTCAGCATCGATATCGCAATTTGCGCAACTGCTATAGTTATATCGCAGGAAGTGCAATGTTGAGTTTATATGTTGGGATTATAGTTTACCAGAAGTCACAGTTCAGAACCAGAAGATTTTTGGATTCACTGAAGAGTTTAACCATAATGGAGTTATAGTTGATCATTTGCATGTGTTTTTAAGGCCAGTGACTGTATAAGCATTCAGGCACAAACCATTGTACCATTTGTTACTCTAACAAAGATAAATTTATGTAATTATTCTTACAATAAAAACTACACAAAGTTATTTTACATTTGATTATTTAATTTCAGTACCTAAATACTGTGATGGTGATGTAAAATATTTCACTTCTATCTTTCCCATTGCTAATAATCCAGAATAATTCCCGTTATCTTCCAGAATAATCCCAAATCAGTCTAAATTAATAATTTTTTTCTAAATAGAGCTATTTAAGCTATCTGGTAAAATTGTATTCTTATCGCGATATATTCATAAATCGCAGCAAAACAAAATATCGCAACGTCAAATTTTACCAATATCGTGTGGCCCTACATTATATATACAAAAATAGTGTATTGTAACAATGCATATTGACCTTATTCACGTATGAGCAGTCATAACTATAGGAAACTTTTTGGTTTGAGACTTAAAAATAAAGTTTTGATAAACAAAAACAGCTTGCTAAGCATCTTAATGTTGCAAACTGATATTTTGTAATTACAGTGCTTAACATATACACGCACACCCCTCACAAATCTCTCATTAGGATTAATATTTTCTATAGGAAGCTTTCCAATATTATATTTGTGCACATACATTACATTAGCCTGTACTGAAGCCAAATTTGGAGCTAATAAATAACGTGCTAACGTGAGATGAAATCCTAATTCAAAATGAGTACACCCAAATTTATTTGCGAGGGAAAAATAGTATATACATTTCTCTTTTTAAATTTTGTAGTTTTATAATTTTTTCAAATATCTCACATGAATTTAAATGTATTATCTTTCTATTTCTAAAGATGTTTGGTGACTAAAATAATGTTTTAATAAATATATCTGTTTAATAAATCTGTTTTACTAGATGCAGGATACTGCAATACAAATGGATGATGAGGATTTACGTTACAGCTGTGAAATTACATCGGATTAACCCTAATATTCCAGACTATTGCACAAACTGTAAAGATGAAATTGGAACTCTGTTTCACTGTATGTGGGAGTGTGAAGAGCTGCATTTTTTAAAGGAGGTGCTTGGTGTGGTCTGTGAAATGGATGGAGAAAAGGTTCCTTTTAATTGCCAAATTCATAAATGGTGTCACTGAATTGGTGAAAAAAAAAATGATTTTCAATGTAAAAAGTAATTGTGTACGGGATTTATTTAACCTTTTATCACAATCTTGGAGATGTGAAACAACATTACCTTTGAAGGATTGTTTTTGATTGTTATTAATTTTTTTCTCCCTAATTTACTGTTAGCGGCTGTTTTTGCCCCATTGGCTTCCATTATAACCACTTCTTTTTAAATTAAAAAATCATGGCACCACATAATCATGCATTTTTAATTTTTGCTGGTTTTCCTTGTTGGGAAGAGGTAAAATTTGTAATTTCTACTGTTGATCATCAGTTGCCATCATTAACCCTTTAGATGTGCAAAGCTTTAAAAGCCAAAATCTTCGTTTCTGGATTTTATATGGAGTATAACAGCAAATTAAAGTGTGTGTCTGTGAGTGTGTGAGTGTATCCTTTGCGCACTTACCTTGATGTGTCTAAAAAAAATCTAAATATGCATCTCAGCTCTTAGAACTACATGGAGTAAAAAAAAAAACAAGACTGTGTATTTATGCACCACCAAATGTGGTTATAATGGAAGTCAATGGGGCCAAAACAGCCACCAACAGTAAATTAGGGAGAAAAAATGTGTGTGTGTGTGAATGAGAGAGCATCCCGCGCAGATCTCAAATACAAACAAGACAAACAGGTGACCGCGAACCTAACGTCGCATATACGGTATTCAGATTCTGAATGGTTTATGCACAAGCCAACAGTTTGGTGACGCTGTCTGAGCCTTACATCATTTTTTTTTTATTATGCACGGTAATACCCTATACCGCGGTAAAATAGGGAGAAGGTTTGACAGTATCAAAATTTGGAGACTGCCCAAGCCTAATATATAGAGAGAAGAGTGTGTTTTCTACAGGTGGTTTGTCGAGCCCACTCACCTGTGCAAAACTCACTTCATAAATGCAGTGTTTTATTTTAGATATGGAGTAATCTAAAGTGTCTGGTGCAAAAACTGGTGTAAGCATCGGAGATGAAAGAGTGTGTTTTCTACAGGTGGTTTGTCATGCCCACTCACCTGTGTGAGGCACACTTTGGGTAACTTGGAAAACTCATTTCAACATACTATGATTTAAGACACACTAATTCTATTTTCGAATACTATTTTGGTAGTTATAGTATGCGAATTAGGATGCAGCATGTGAGCTTGCAAGTGTGTGTGAGAGGTGCATGCAGTACCTTTGCTGTCTGCTTGACCTTGGGTTTGACGCTGATGAAAACGCCCAGGTTCTGCATCATCTGGGTGAGTCTGCGAGGGTCCGACTCTCCCTCGTCCTTCAAATCAAACATCAGGCAAACGGGCAGACAGTCCTGAACCACAGACAGACAGTCAGACACATCTGAGACCAGCTCACGGATATCATAACAATCCACATTCATTAGCATCTGAGTCATTCTGTCTGATGTTGTTTGATGATTATTTCATGTATACCACAAATATTGAGCAGCCCATATGTTGCGAACGGTGTGTTTATGCATCAGTTTTCACATTAAATAATAATCTGGTTTGAAACTTCCAGATGCAGAATATGACATGCATGTGTATAATGACTGAATGTGAAATGTAAGCATTACAGTATGTAGTGATGTGGTAAAATAATCATTTTGTTTGGTTTATTATTGCTCGAAATGCATTTGAATTGGAATGAATACAATTTCTGAATGTGAAATAAGAAATTTGGGAAAAATAAACAGTTAATTGTGACTACAGACAGGCCCGGTTTATTTGAATATCCTTAATATTGAATACTACTGAAATTTCTTTATTCATTTTCTTTTCAGCTTAGTCCCTTTATTAATCAGGGATTGCCACAGTGGAATGAACCACTGACTTATCCAACATATGTTTTATGCCTTCCAGCTACAACCCATCACTGGGAAACACCCATACACACTCATTCACACACATACATTATGGACAATTTAGCTTACCCAATTCACCTATAGTGCATGTGTTTGGATTGTGGGGGAAACCGGAGCACCTGGAGGAAACCAACAACAACGGGAGAACATGCAAACTACACACAGAAATACCAACGGACCCAGCTGAGGCTCGAACCAGCGACCTTCTTGCTGTGAGACCACAGCGCTACCCATTGCGCCACCGAAATGTTTATGAAATGTTTATGAATATTCTCACTTGTTATAATTTAGTTTTATTAATTACAATTAGGTGACGCGGTACTGCGCGTAGGTCATGCTGTCCGTGCTGCTTGGACATTTAACTAACTAAATGAATAGACACATTAAATGACAAAAACGTAACTAAAAATTAAATGAAATACGTAATTAATATTTTAAAATATTAATTTCAAAACATATTTATACAGTTGAAGTCAGAATTATTAGCCCCCCTTTTGAATTTATTTTCCTTTTTAAACATTTCCCAAATGATGTTGAACAGAGCAAGGAAATTTTCACAGTATGTCTGATAATATTTTTTCTTCTGGAGAAAGTCTTATTTTTTTATTTAGGCTAGAATAAAAGCAGTTTTAAATTTTTTATGAACCATTTTAAGGTTAAAATTATTAGCCCCTTTAAGCTAATTTTTTTTCGACTGTCTACAGAACAAACCATCGTTATACAATAACTTGCCTAATTACCCTAATCTGCCTAGTTAATAAATTACCCTAACCTGCCTAGTAAACCTAATTAACCTAGTTAAGCCTTTAAATGTCACTTTAAGCTGTATAAAAGTGTCCTGAAGAATATCTAGTCTAATATTATTTACTGTCATCATGGCAAAGATAAAATAAATCAGTTATTAGAAATGAGTTATTAAACTATTATGTTTAGAAATGTGTTGAAAAAAATCTGCTCTCCATTAAACAGAAATTGGGGAAAAAAATAAACAGGAGGCTAATAATTCTGTATGTATATAGATATATATATTTTAGTTTTACTTTAATTAATTGTAATAATTATTGTCATTCAATCTTTTTGCTCAATTATTATAAATGTTTTACTTTCGATCTTTTTGTTGCAATACCAAAAACCCAACGAGTCTAAACCATTACAAAAATTCAAATCAAATAGAAAAGGCAATAAATATTTCAAAACATGAATTTCAGAACTCAAAGACATGGGTGTTGGGGCGACATGGTGGCTCAGTGGTTCGCCTCACAGCAAGAAGGTCGCTGGTTTAAGTCCCGGCTGGGGCAGTTGGCATTTATGTGGAGTTTGCATGTTCTCCCTGTGTTGGTGTGGATTTCCTCTGGGTGCTCCGGTTTCCCTCACAAGTCCAAAAGACAAGCGCTTTAGGTGAATTAGATTAACTAAATTTGCTGTAGTGTATGAATGAGTGTGTATGGGTGTTTCCTAGTGTTGGGTTGCAGCTAGAAGGGCATCCGCTGTGTAAAACATATGCTGGATAAGTTAGTGGTTCATTCCGCTGTGGCGACACCTGATGAATAACGGGACTAAACCGAAGGAAAATGAATGAATGAAGGAATGAAGGAATGAAAGACAGGTGTTTTTACCATGAGCTGCTGTCGTGCGAGACACACTCCGTCAGCCGTGCCCTGGATCAGCAGTGAGGGTGTGTGTTGCGGAGAGCTGAGGTCAGGCAGGATGATCTGTGTGTGTGTCTGGTGCATCACTGTCAGGAAATTTGCTCCGTTTTGCCCCAACAGGAACAAGTGTTGTTGAGAAGTAACATCCAGCTGTGTGCTCACCATTACCCCGCTCACTCCTGACCCCAGCAGCAGCTCCATCAGCACACAGATCGCCTTCTGCACAACACAATCATTCAACACAACACCGTCAACACTGCTCAATCAAATAGACTATATGATTCAAAATACTTTATCATTTAGGGTGGGTGCGGGGAGGAGGGTGTGTGACGGATGAAAGTTAAGGGCGGGGGGTTGTGTTGTACAAAATTGAAGAGCAGGTGGTGGAAGTCAGGGGGGGGATTGGGGGGAGTTGCATGGGGAGTGAGAGGGTTTTCCCCTAATAACATCTCTGGGGGCCCCCAAAATGCCTGGGCCCTTCGAATCATCCTAAATTTACCCCCTGAATGTGCATGCGAGATTGTGCGTGTGTGCGTGTATGCATTTATATATGAGCGCATGTGCTTCTCTGTGTGTGTCTGTGTGTGCATGCGAGTGTGTGTGTCTGTCTGTGTGTTGATGTGTCTCTGTAAGTGTCTGTGTATGTGAGTTTGTGTGTTCATATGTCTCTGTGTGTGTTTGTGTTGCATCACCTTGAGTGCAGCAGTGTTAGCTGTGACTCCTCTGACGCTGCAGGTGCTGCAGTAGAGTTTGGGCTGCGTCCTGAAGCTCACAGTGACTCCAAACGCCTGCGCCACATGCTGGATCACCGGAGAGCTCGTGTCTGCAACCACACCCCCCACCAGGGTCACCGGGAGGTCAAAGGTCAGCACCAGGGGCTGCAGGTCCTGCGGGACACAAACCCACATATTACAACACAAACCTGTTAAAAAACCAATTTAATCTAAATCTGCTGGAGTAGTCGGCGGTTCATTCCGCTGTGGCAACCCCTGATAAATAAGAGACTAATGTGAAGGAAAGTGAATGAATGAATATATTAATTTTAAAAGACTTTGATCTTCTAACAAAAATATCAAGATAAATCTTTATAAACCTTCATTCATTCATGCATTTTCTTTTCTGCTTAGTCCCTTTATTAATCTGGGGTTGCCACAGTGGAATGAACCGCCAACTTATGCAGCATATGTTTTACACAGCTGATGCCCTTCCAGCTGCAACCCATCACTGGGAAACATCCATACACACTCATTCACATGCATACACTACCAACAATTTAGCCTCCCCAATTCACCTATACCACACGTCTTTGGACTGTGGGGGAAACCGGAGCACCTGGAGGAAACCCACGTGAACACGGGGAGAACATGCAAACTCCACATAGAAATGCCAACTGACCCAGTCGGGGCTCGAACCAGTGACCTTCTTGCTGTGAGGCGACTGTGCTACCCACTGCGCCACCGTGACTCCATCAACAATACAGTGTAATAATATTAGATCATTAAAGCGCTCACATTAAGATGACTTTACATGTGTGTGCTCTGCTCGTCTCTGAGGCTGAGCGCGCACACACATGACAGCATGCGGTCTCTCTCGCGCATTTAAAACATGAATGATATGAATGTACATCAATGAATGATGCGCATCCCGTGCTGCAAACGTTAGATTACAGTACACTTTTAGTCATTTTCACGTGATACTGAGCTTTGCAGAGCAATAAAGAAAGGGGCGGTATATGATGCAATAATCGTTTATCACGATTAATGCTTTTTTATAATAGTTAGAAGCCAAAATCGAAACCGAATTTTTGATTAGTTGCACAGCCCTATCAAGAGGGTATGATTATATGGTGTCATAGCTTTGCAATAAAAAAATGTCATTATAATGGAAGTCAATGGGACAAACACAGTCCCAACATAACGAAAGAGCAGTAAATTTGAGGGGTTAAGAAAAAAAGTTGAATTATTATGATGATGATGATGATGCAAATACTGTAAATATCTTCATTATAATGATATAATCACTGACCCGGATCTGTTTCCGTGCAGACTCCACTCCTTGAACCGGTCCAGCGATTGACACCTGCAGGTACACCACACATTTACTGCCATTTTTACCTAAATATCTTGTAGTAGTAACAGCAATATGTGCAAAAATGAACTGTGTGTTTTTCATCCCCATCACCTGGTTGCTCTTCTCCCCTGCGCTGTTGCTCCGGTTGGAGTCCGGGAAGTGAATGTGACAGGAAGTTTCCTCCATGACCTTCTTAATGTTTCCTCCTCCTTTTCCGATGACATGCGAGTGCTCCGTGTGCGTGACGTCCATCTTCAGCGTCACTTTATTGACCTGCACAAAGGAGTGTCTATGAGAGATCTCCACAATACTGATCAAACAGACAGATGAAGAAGGTCAAGTCTCACCTTAGTCTCTAAAAGCTCCAGAATCTTGCGTTTGGCCTCCAGAACGTTTGCTCTCTTACCCTCCACTTTAACATGAGGATCTGGACAAAAACACAGATTATTTCTGTAATGCTACATCATTCACAAGTTACTACATAAATGATTCGGTGAAAATCAATCATTTCAGTGATAGTAGTAATAATAATAATAATAATAATAATAATAATAATAATAATAATAATCATCTTTATTTTATAGAATGCCTTTAAAAGCATCTTCTCAAAGTACAACAGAATAAAAAAAAATGTATATAAAACATTTTGTCTTTAGTTGAGCTTTTATTTAATTATTATAATTTTTTATTAAAGTTATTATGCAGCACAGTGGCACAGTAGGTAGCACTGTCGCTTCACAGCAAGAGAAGGTCACTGGTTCAAGTCCCGGCTGGGCCAGTAAGCATTTCTGTGTGGAGTTTGCATGTTCTTCCCGTGTTGGCGTGGGTTGTCTCCGTGTGCTCCGGTTTCCCCCACAGTCCAGGCACATGCGCTATAGGTGAATTGAACAAACTAAATTGGCGGTGTGTATGTGTATAGGTGTTTCCCAGTACTGGGTTGCAGCTGGAAGGGCGTCCGTTGTGTAAGACATTTGCTGGATGAGTTGGCGGTTCATTCCGCTGTGGTGACCCCTAATAAATAAAGGGACTAAGCTGAAGGAAAATGAATAAATGTAATGCTCTTTTAGTTGGAGTTTCTATATATATCTACACATAATAAGTTCATTCATTCATTCATTCATTCAGTCATTCATTCTTCCATTCATTCATTTTCCCTTAGCTTAGTCTCTGATTTATCAGGGGTCAACACCAGTTATTCCAGCATAGGTTTTACACAGCGAATGCCCTTCCAGCTGCAACCCAGCACTGGGAAACCCTCATACTCTCTCACATTCACACACACACACATTCACATACACTACGGCCAATTTAGTTTATTCAATTCCCCTACTGGCCCAGCCGGGACTTGAACCAGTGACCTTCTTGCTGTGAAGCGACATTGCTACCTACTGTGCCAGTGTGCTGCATAATAACTTTAATAAAAAATTATAATAATTAAATAAAAGCTCAACTAAAGACAAAATGTTTTTATTAAGAAGGTCACTGGTTCAAGTCCCGGCTAGGCCAGTTGGCATTTCTGTGTGGAGTTTGCTTGTTCTCCCCGTGTTGGCGTAGGTTGTCTCCGTGTGCTCCGGTTTCCCTCACAGTCCAAACTCATGCGCTATAGGGGAATTTAATAAACTAAATTGGCCGTAGTGTATGTGAGTGTGTGTGTGTGAATGTGAGAGTGTATGAGGGTTTCCGAGTGCTGGGTTGCAGCTGGAAGGGCATTCGCTGTGTAAAACCTATGCTAGAATAACTGGTGGCGACCCCTGATAAATCCGAGACTAAGCTAAGGGAAAATGAATGAATGGAAGAATGAATGACTGAATGAATGAATGGAAGAATGAATGAATGAATGAATGAATGAATGAATGGAAGAATGAATGAATGAATGGAAGAATGAATGAACGAATGAATGAACGAATGAATGAATGAATGAACGAATGAATGAATGAATGAACTTATTATGTGTAGATATATATAGAAACTCCAACTAAAGAGCATTACATTTATTCATTTTCCTTCAGCTTAGTCCCTTTATTTATCAGGGGTCACCACAGCGGAATGAACCGCCAACTTATCCAGCAAATGTTTTACATAACGGATGCCCTTCCAGCTGCAACCCAGTACTGGGAAACACCTATACACATACACACCGCCAATTTAGTTTGTTCAATTCACCTACAGTGCATGTGCTTGGACTGTGGGGGAAACCGGAGCACCCAGAGGAAACCCACGCTAACACAGGGAGAACATGCAAACTCCACACAAAAATGCCAACTGGGCCAAACGGGACTCCAACCAGCGACCTTCTTGCTGTGAGACGACGGTGCTAACCACTGAGCCATCATGTCACCCAATGAGCATTACAGTAGTATAGATTTTCCTCCATGTGGCCGCTGAGCTAAAATGAGTTTGACAGCCCTGTGCTAAGGGGTCAGAAAAATAAATCATTGTCTAAATGACACACAAAAAAATGAAAGTAACATTAAATTAATTTTGTAATTTCAACAACAACCAAAAAATATATAGGGGAAAAGTTTAGAAGAAAAAAAACGTAATACTTAAAATTAGTTTTCCAACGATGTTTGTGTGTAAAAGAAGCATGAGAGTGGCAGAAGCCTGACGTTCCTCACCTTTCTTTGATTTTGCGCCGATCTTCAGCTTGGACGGCCATTTCACCTGCGTGTTTGTTTCTCGCATCACCTGAAACAATGAGTGCGAGAGGAAGAGAAACTCAGCGCTCAAAAGACACTCAATTTGCTTCTTCGGATCCTCCATTCATCAAACACAATGACTCATTAGCATCTCAAAGCTGCTCGTTTCGCCTTCATAACACCAGATCTGTGTGTGTGTTTGGGACAAAATCACTCTTCTCTCCAAAACAAAAGAGCAGAAAACTCCAATGCATCAGTGTTTGAACTTCATACTACTGCGAATATGAACACACAGACTTAAAATTCCCTTATATTTCATTGGAAGTTATTTATTCATTTGTTTTATTATTGCTTTAAGAGACAATAAAAGAACATCATAACAAAGTCCAAAGGATCACAGACAGATCTTGAAAAAGGTCAATAATTTACATAGTCATAAGAAAAAAATATGAAATCACATACAAATACATATAATACCAACCCAGGCTCATTCTGAAAACGTAGTCCCGTGGACGTTTCTGGAGACCGAGAATTATGTAGCCGGAGGTACATATGGCTGCATTTTATTTTTTTAAGTGAACGCTACGGGGCGGTATGACGCAGTTCCTTTTAGCGCTTACCGGCTGACCGCTTACCTTCATGTGGAGGGCTTTCCCACCGCAACCAGTTTGTCCAGTTAGCTCGTCCTGTACGTCGGCGGACTTGAGACGCAGAGAGGAGCTGACCGGGTTCCAGTCCGGGGAAGAACGGTTCCAGAAATCAGGTAAGACAAAATCAGAATCCAAGAAATAAAGTGAACAAGTTCATAACAGGGTGAGAATGTGGTAAAATCCGAAAATGTGGTAAAAAAAATCAGACAAGGGCTTTTCTTTTTCTGGACGGGTTTTGTAAATTGTTGGTTGGGTTTAGGGAAGTAAGCGTGCGGGCGAGTCAATCGGTAAAATTGGTTGGGATCAGGGAAGGAGGAGGGTGGGTCGGCCGGCCGGCCAGTCAATCATTCAGCCAGTCGGACGGACAGACGGTCGTTCAACAGCGGCCTCCGGTGGGTTTACACGAGAACAGCGCGGGCGCGAGAGACATTTGAGAAGCGAAAAATTTCACACAGCGGCCTCTCGCGGATTCGCGAAAACGAAAACTGCAAAAATACCTACCTCCCGGGACGTATTTCGCTGTCTCCAGAAACGTCCATAGGACTACGTTTTCAGAATGAGCCTGGGTTGTGCATAATACCATTAGGCAGAAAGGAAAAATATAATAGAATTATAGTGTTAATAATAATAAAGTAATAATGCTAAAAATACTAAATTAAACAAAATTAATGAAATAAATGAGATTACAGTGACACTTAAACAAATAACCATAAGGAAACTAAAATCGAGAATCTTCTTTAAATACATCTGCATAATATTTCAGAAATCTTAGGTTTTTTTATTCTTAATAGGATGAAGTGATTTTAGTTCAATTCTATTCTAAAATGAGCAGAGGATGGGTAATTATTTGCGAATTTCTGTCACACATTTCATTGTATTACATATAGGCTGTTTTCACATGACGTCATTGATGACACGCGAGACTCAGATGGAGGGCAGGAAGTGATTCTTCTACATAGGGATCGCTTTCAGAAGATAAAAATTTGATGTTTTTTGTTGTTATAATTGATTAAATGATTGTTTAAATTGTTTTCATGTATACAAACTTTTTTGAATGCGATAATTCGTTTGACAGCACTAATACAGATTATATACAGGCCTAGCTATGTGTATTATATGTAAACGTGTTATATAAAAATCAGATACAAACACCATCACACTTATACAAAATCCAGAATAATATAAATAACGTACCTTGCCCTGCAATTGCTGGATAAAACAAACAAGACTTTCTCCAGAAGAAAAAAATATTATCAGACATACTGTGAAAATTTACTTGGGGGGCTAATAACTCTGACTTCAGCTGTATATAATGTACATTGTTTATGACAATAAAAGGCATTCTATTCTATTCTACACACATACACACTGGGCCTTCATGGTTTATGGGTATGGCTTATTTCCATGGATGTAATGATGTTTATACTGTACATACTGTATATTCTGTCCTCTTTCCCAAACCCAACCCTCAAAAGAAAAAAAAACATCCTGCAGTTTTACATTTTCAAAATACTTCACTCGGAATGATGGGGTTGTTTTCCTCATGGGGACGAGGCCTGTCACAATAATCAATATATGGACGTATCGCACAACACATGGACATGACCTCAATCATTTTTGGTGATGCAATATACATCGCCCATACATAAAACCCAATTCTAGCAATATTTTACTTCTAGAACTTTTTACCTTCTCGAAGAACTCCTCGCCTGACTGTCCAGAAGCTTCTGCGGGAGCTAAAGACAGACACACATTTAAACACAATATTGTACAATACAATTTCATATATTAAAAGATGTAAAAAACACCAACACAAAATAAAATAATGTTCAAATTCTGCACTGTTTCATTCTCCTTTTCACCCACTTTTCTAAGATTTATTTATTTATTTTCTTAATTTTATTCTGTTTTGAATTGTGTCTGTTTGACAAATTTCTGTATTTATTTGAGTCATATTTCTGTTCATTTATTTCAATAAAACGCCTGATTATTTATTTGAATCTTTTTTTAATTTAATTATATTCATTTTTTGTATGAATCAAATTATAACTATCGGACTATTTTAATATAATCTAATTTCTTTTCTTATTTTGTTAGCTTGTGTGTGTTTATTTGGCTCAATAAAATGTTTGATAATTAAAATTTCCAATTTAAACACATTTCATATATTAATAAATGTAAATACATATAAATATTTCTTTCTCTTTTCTTCATTTCTCTAAGGTATATTTATTTATTTATTTTAATAAATATTTCCACTGATTATTTCTTTGAATCTTTTTTTTAATTTAATAAAATAAAATAAATTTTGTATGAATTATATTGTAACTTTCTGATTATTTTAATATAATCTCTTTTCTTTTTTGTTTGCTTGTGTGTGTTTATTTGGCTCAACAAAATGTTTGATGATTTAAATTTCAGATTTAAACACAATATTGTACAATAGAATTTCATATATTAATAAATGTAAATAAAATAAAAAGTAAAGTTCAACTCTGCACTGTTTCTTTCTCTTTCTTCACCTATTTTTCTAAGCTATATTTATTTATTCTCTTAATTTTCTTCTTCTTTTTAATTATGTGTCTGTTTAAGATATTTTTATGTATTTATTTGAGTCATATTTCTGTTCATTTACTGTAATAAAATGATTGAATATTTATTTGAATTTTTTTTATTTAATAAAAAAATATATTACATTTTTTCATTAATTATATTATAACTATCTGATTATTTTAATATCATTTCTTTTCTTTTTTTGTTTGCTTATGTGTGTTTATTTAGCACAATAAAATATTTGATCATTTAAAATTCAGATCTAAACACAATTGTGTACAACAGAATTTCATATATTAATAAATAAAAATAAAATAATGTTTAAACTGTGCACTGTTTCTCATTTTTTGCACATTTTTTTAAGGTATATTTATTTTCTTCATTTTATTTCTCTGTTTGAGAAACTTCTATTTATTTATTTGACTCATTTTTCAGTTCATTTATTTTACTAAAATGATTCTAATTTATTTGAATCTTTTTAAATTTAATTAAAGAATATATTAACATTATAATTTATTAGAACATTACAACACAATATAATCTCATTTTTTGATTTTGTTTGCTTACGTGTGTTTATTTGCCTCAATAAAATGTTTTATCAGATTTAAACACAATATAGTACAATAGAATTTCATATATTACTAAATGTAAATAAATGCAGAGTTTTCCAAGATATATTTATTTATTTTCTTCATTTAAGTATTTAATTATGTGTCTGTATTTGAGCACATTTCTGTTCATTTATAGTAATAAAATGTTTGATTATTTATTAGAATCTTGTTTAATTTAATAACAGAAAATATATTTAAAAACTGTAGTAATTTTATTTTACCCACACTGAAAAAAGTGTTGCATGCAAAACTGTTGCAAACAATTTATTTGTGTTGAATTTAAACAAACAAATTAAATTGAGCACTGTTCAACTTAATTTGTTTGTTTAAATTCAGCCCAAATAAATTGTTTACATCCACCTACCGTAAAAAATTGAGTAAATCCAAGGAATCATCTTTGAATAATTTTTTTCAGTGCACCTGATTATTTTAATATCATTTCGATTTTTTTTGGTTTGCTTATTTGTGTTTATTGTGCTTAAAAATGCTTGCTAATTTATTTTATTTTTTATTAATATTTCATTTAATTATGAGTTATTTCTTAATTTATCTTTTTTTTTTCTAAACACACTGAAAAAAAATATTCAAAGATGATTCCTTGGATTTAATAAATTTTTTTACATTAAGTGGTTGTAAAACAATTTATTTGAGCTGAATTTAAGCAAACAAATAAAGTTGAACAGTGCTCAATTTAATTTGTTTGTTTAAATTCAACACAAATAAATTGTGTGCATGCAACAATTTTTTCAGTACATTTCCATCTGGATCCCAGTTTGAAACCCCCAAATTTTAGTCATGAAAAATAAAACTATATGAAAATAACGTTTGTGTACAACTATCCCAGTCAGACGGAAGCACAAATGAATAGAGACATGTTACACTGTGTGTTTTTGGATTATTGAAACCTTGTGTCTGTCTGAGAGTTCTCTAAAGAAAATCCACAACACAAACAACATTTAAAGATTTCACCAGAGTTCAAACATGTAACAGCAGTGTGTGTGTGTGTGTGTGTGTGTGTGTGTGTGTGTGTGTGTGTGTGTGTGTGTGTGTGTGTGTGTGTGCGTGTGTGTGTGTGTGTGTGTGTGTGTGTGTGAGGGGGTGGTAAAGTGGTAAAGTCAAACACATTTGGCCCAGAGTGACATTTACAGGGTTTGAGTGAACATCCCTCCTTTCTTTACTGCTCCTCATCGCCACGGGTTACACTGCTCTGCAACCAGGAATGAATGAGTGTGTGTGCGTGTGTGTGTGTGTGTGTGTGTGTGCGTACGCAAAAGAAAAAGAGCCCAAAGTCACTTCTGAGAAACGGCATCAAGCAGGAAAGTTATGTTCAGGCAAATGACGCTGACGCAAAACTAATTCAGCTCCTGTGAAAGAAGCAAACACACACACACACACACACCATAGCAGAGCAGACACAATGAGCAGACACTACAGCACACACACACACGGAGACGAGACAAAAAACACCAAAGCAAGAATCCTGAGTGTTTAAGTGCTGAAGGGCAGTGTTTGAGTCCTCAGATCATGTGTGTGATCATGTTGGCCCACATGAAAAAACACTAGAGATACATACTGCAGTGTTTTTGAACCGTTCTACAGTAAAGTATGTCAATTAATTTGCTGTGGTAATTCTATATAGTAACACAACAACTATAGTAAAATAAACAAACTAACCAATATACTATAATTTCAACAACTAAAGTAAAAATTGAAACATACTAGGCATGGGTCATTATAAGATTCTGACAGTGTGATAACCTCGGATAAAGCACCACGGTATTGTGATTACTGCTCTAAAATATGTTCTTTTTATACAGCGAGGGAAATTAGTATTGAACACGTCACTGTTTTTCTCAGAAAGCATATTTCTAAAGGTGCTGTTCATTTGAAAATTTCCCGAGATGTTGATAACAAGCAAGCAAATCCATATATGCAAAGAAAACAAAACTGATTACTGTAAAAATGATGTTATGTGTAATAAAATGAAATGACGCAGGGAAAAGGTATTGAACACATGAAGAAAGGAAGGTGTAGAAATGCAGTGAAAGCCCAGACAGCAGCTGGAATCTACATAAGGAGGATGAAGATGAAACAAGGGTGGACATTTCAGCAAGACAACGATCCAAAACACAGCCGAGGAAACTCTCAAATGCTTTCAGAGAAAGAAAACCAAGATGTAGAATGGCCCAGCCAATCACCTGACTCGAATCTAATAGAAAATACTAAATAAAGCTCAGATTTGATAAAGACCAACAGAACCATCACGATTTTTACACTCTGTTGAAGTCTTTTAGAGAGTTCTGAAGAACTTTTTCCCACATTGAACACAATTTATTTTATTTTAAGAAACATTTTTTGACATGGAGGGTAGTTTTCAGCTGGAGATACTGCTGGCCTAATAAACTAAATAAAATAGTTAAAACATACTGTCAGAAAGGTATAACAGAAAATTTTGTAGGTTGACTTTTCCAAACCACGGTAAACCCTGAAACCGGTTATCACCCATGCCTAAAATGTACTACAGTATTTATTAGTTTATCAGTACT
This sequence comes from Danio aesculapii, assembly GCF_903798145.1. Classification (NCBI taxonomy): domain Eukaryota; kingdom Metazoa; phylum Chordata; class Actinopteri; order Cypriniformes; family Danionidae; genus Danio; species Danio aesculapii. The sequence continues at coordinate 4,258,651 of NC_079448.1, forward strand.
ATACTGTAGCATTCATTAACAAAGGCTGTCAATACTATATTATTTACAATATAATTCGTTTGTAGGCGTGCAAATGCTTACTTAAGTGATTATATTCGATACATCAGTAATATAGTTAGTAATATAAAACTATATTAGTAAGTTCTAAGCAATACTAGAAGCCAGATAGAAAGCCATAATTACTATATTTAATTTTTTAAAGAAATTCTTTTGTAGTGTTTATTAGTACACTGTAAACGATTATATGATCAGGTAGTCCTGACAGCATAAGTTTTTAGGTCATTGTAACTTATTCAACTGAGTTAATTATGTTCTAACCTAATTTTATAAGTTACGCAAGCTGTTTTAAGTTAGTTTAACATAATATAAATTCAATGGACTCATGAGGTTAATTTGATTCAGCTTAAAAATTTAAGGATTTTTCATTTCATTCATTCAGGATTCTCATTTCAATATCCATCATTTTGGACAGTATTAGTTACTTAATAATTGTTGTTTGTTTATTATTAATATTAATATTAGTAATCATAATTATGCAAATTTAAAAAAATATGTAGTTTTGGGGGGGTTCAAGTTTGAATAATTTAGTTTTAGTACATCATATTAATCTAAGAAAGAAATGTTGTTGTTGATGTTTTTTATATTCTCCTAGTCTTAAAAAGTGTCTTGCAAGCTTGAATATGTGTTTGGGAACCTAAATTGTGCCATTATGCTTAACAGTCTTTTGTTGTTGTCAAAACAATGACAATAAAAGTTTATTCTATTCTATTCTATTCTATTCTATAACACAGACATGCAGAATTCGCAGTTTAATATTTACAGACATTACTCAGTCCCTCCAGGATTTTGTCCAATTATACAATATATACTTTCATATTATATTATAAATAAAAAAATATATTATAATTATATTATAAAAATAATATATGTATAATTTTATTATCCAATTATATTACAAATAAAAAATAATATTTTTCAAGATTTCTGTGAAGTTTCACAGCAAAACACAAGAACTGAAGCAAATCCTGAAGTAAAACATTCTTCTTCTTGTTGTGAGGCGATTGCACCAACGTGCTGCCCATATATATATATATATATATATATATATATATATATATATATATATATATATATATATATATATATATATATATATATGATATTTAGAAATAAAATTTTCCAAAATTCATGACAATACGCATTATATTGCTAATTCTGTTTTTAATAAAGTCTGTTTTTTACATGGAGCATGGTAGGAAATACTAGCACCAATATACAATACCCTAGCAACCATGCAAAAAACTTAGCCACCACTCAGAAAAGTGTCAGAAAATCATCCAGTCATCTTAACATACTAAGATTTGTGCAGCTTCTCCAGGTTCCAGAAAACTATTTACAATACCCTAGCAACCATGAAAATCACACTATAGCAACCACTCAGAAAAATGTCAGAAAATACTACAATCAGGGTGTCATGGTGGCGCAGTGGGTAGCACGATTGCCTCACAACAAGAAGGTCGGTGTTTCGAGCCTCAGCTGGGTCAGTTGGCATTTCTGTGTGGAGCGTGCATGTTCTCCCCGTGTTGGTGTGGGTTTCCTCCGGGTGCTCCAGTTTCCCCCACAGTCCAAAGACATAAGTGAATTGGCGCTATAGGTGAATTGAATAAGCTGAATTGGCTGTAGTGTGTGAAAATGAGTGTGTATGGATGTTTCCCAGTACTGGGCAGCAGCTGAAAGGGTAAAAAATATGCTGGATAAGTTGGCGGTTCATTCAGCTGTGGCGACCCCAGATTAATAAAGGGACTAAGCCAAACAGAAAATGAATGAATGAATGAAAATTCCAATCATCTTCACGTATTCATATTTGTGCAGCTTCTCCAGATTCCAGAAAACTATATACAATACCCTAGCAACCATGCAAACCACCCTAACAACCACTCATAAAAATGTCAGAAAATACTCCAGTCATCTTCACTTATTCATATTTGCGCAGCTTCTCCAGATTCCTCCTCCATTAGGACTCTACAAGAGAAACAGTGATTGGAGCGAACGCATGATCAACACAAACACACTCGCTTCTCTCTGACACACTCGATCTGTCAGTCTCTCTTCTCTCTGAGGGATCTGAATGTCAACTCCAGCTCGGCGTTGATGAATCGCAGAGCGCTCGACTCCAGAATCGTCCTGGACAGCTCATGATAACACACCATTAAACCTGTTCATCACAGCAGAAGCGGCACACAAACGCCCTCATCCATCTAACTCTCATCACATCTCGCAGCTTTCAGAAGGACATTTGCTGGAAATCCTGACAGCTGGGTTTCTGAACGCCTTTCATACCGATGCGCAGAACGACACGCTGATTAATCAAGCTTCTGGGATAAATGTGCAGGAAAGCTTAAAGGGATAGTTCACCCAAAACTTTAAATGAATCCTGACATCGTTTACTCACCATTCACTTGTTCCAAACCAGTTTTTGGTGTAAACACAAAAGAAGATATTTTGAAGAATGTTGGAGTCCCCTGTAACCACTGACTTCCATAGTATTTGTTTTTCCTACTATAGAAGTCAGTGGTGACACGTTCCTAACATTCTGCAAAATAGGGATGCAAGATGACATTGCAGTATTTATTTTATAATTTTATATATATATATAAGAGATGAGCATCATGGAAATATGCAAGAAAATCAATGACAAATAATAAACACACGGCTGGAACTGCTACAATATAAGTGGTTGATGCAGATCTACATAACTCCAGTGGTATTGCATGAATATAATGAAAACATTCCAGACACCTGCATACGATGCAATGAGTTTAAAGGTCAATATCATCGCATACATGGGTGTGGAAAAATTAGACTTTTTTGGAAAGAAGTGAAAGGGATAGAGAAGAACATTTGTGTTAATATATTCCCCTGATTTTTAAAATTTCATTTATACCCTAAGGAAATCAAGATTAAAAAGGCTGAATATATATTTATAAATATACGTATTCTTCAAGCTAAACGAATTATTTATTTCTCAAAATTGGAAAATGTATGTACACTAAATATAGGATGTTGGCTGAAAGACATTGTTACAAACATGACAATAGAAAAGATAACCTACTGTATATACTAAGAGATAAATACAAGATCTTTGAGGAAGTTTGGGGACCTTTTAAATTGTTCCTAAAATGTGGTGGAAACAGAAATGTGTGGATCATCAAGCACTCACCATACAGCATGATCTCCAGCTTCTTGCGGTCGATCCTGAATCTCTCCTCCACAGAGTCCGGGTCTGAAGGCTCCTGCTGCTGGACTTCAGATGCTTCCTCGTCCTCATCCTCCTCATCCTGGTTCTGCTCTGCTTGTGTGGATTCGCAGGGCTCCGGTTCCGGTTCTGGAGACTCAGGCACTGTGCTGCTCGTCTCTGAGGCCGCCATAGCAAGACTGTGTGTGTCTGTGTCCGGCGGTGTGACCAAGGAAACAAGAAAAAGTGGGGCCCGAAAACACCCCCACCCTAAACACACACACACACACACACACACACACACACACACACACACACACAAAGAGAGAGAAAGAAAGACCTCAGAACAGAGCAATACACCACATCACACTTCACTAATAGGGAACATGAACAGAGGACAATCACATTGAGAACTCTTGCGAACTCTTAAGAGCTATCAGTGTGTTTCACAAAATAAAAAACGTTTGTATTCAGTCATTTTAACAAGAACCTTAAAATCTGTCATGAAATCAACTTTGACTCTTCTTATTTTTTATGTATATAGTAATGTTCATTATAAACAATGTATCTGCATTTTTTTGTAAAAATTAATTGCCCTTATACTGTAATCTTTAATAAAACATCAGAACCTCTCCCTTCTTGAAACCACTTTTCTTCACTTCTGGTCACATGGAATGCCTTTAGGGTGGGGCTATCATCAGTCTTTTAGGGCGGGGCTATCATCAGTCTTTTTGGGTGGGGCTATCATCAGCCTTTAAGGCGAGGCTATTAGTCTTTTAGGGTGGGGCTATCATCAGTCTTTTAGGGCGGGGCTACCAGTCTTTTAGGGTGGGGCTATCATCAGTCTTTTAGGGCGGGGCGATCATTAGTGTTTTAGACTGGGACTATCATCAGCCTTTTAGGGCGGGTCTATCATCAGTCTTTTAGGGCGGGGCTATCAGTCTTTTAGAGCGGGGCTATCATCAGTCTTTTAGGGTGGGGCTATCATCAGCCTTTAGGGTGGGGCTATCATCAGTCTTTTAAGGCAGGGCTACCAGTCTTTTAGGGTGGGGCTATCATCAGTCTTTTAGGGAGGGGCTATCATCAGTCTTTTAGGGCGGGGCTACCAGTCTTTTAGGGTGGGGCTATCATCAGTCATTTAAGGCAGGGCTACCAGTCTTTTAGGGCGGGGCTATCAGTAGTATTTTAAGGCAGGGCTACCAGTCTTTTAGGGTGAGGCTATCATCAGTCTTTTAGGGTGGGGCTATCATCAGTATTTTAAGGCAGGGCTACCAGTCTTTTAGGGTGGGGCTATCATCAGTCTTTTAGGGTGGGGCTATCATCAGTCTTTTAGGGCGGGGCTACCAGTCTTTTAGGGTGGGTCTATCATCAGTCTTTTAGGGCTATCATCTTTTAAGGTGGGGCATTTTAAATAAATAATTTTAGCAAGCAAATGTAATTTTTAAGTGTTTATTATTTTTTCAATTATTACATATTAAAAAGAGAAACTGAAAGTGCCTAAATTCCTCCAGAATTTACTTTGTAAATTATTTCCAAATGACAACAAATTCCAGTAAACCAGCACACATTCCTTCAGGACCATCTATAGCAATGTGCTGTTTGTTAGTTCCTGTAACAGTTTTCCTCTGCTTCAGGGGGAGGGGAGAGTCTGAGGAACAATACTGAACAATACCAGCACAGATCCTCCATTAACAGCCTGCAGACACATTCATTTACAGTCAAGCAGCAAAGATAAAAGTGTAAACCCAAAAACTAAAGATTTGTTTTAGATCAACATAAGTTTTTTCCTTTACTTTAAATCATCCCAAAATCATGTTGAAGTAATCAACAATATTGTCATTGTGTAAATAATACACAATTTTATAAATTAATAATAAACTAATAAACATTTGGTAGCACATTAGTTTACGTAACAACTTACAACATGTCCATCCCTTTATGACCACAGTGTACCCATCTTCTGATGGCTACTTCCAGCAGGATAACCCGCCAGGTCATCTGAGACTGGTTTCTTGAACATGACAATGAGTTCACTGTACTCAAATGGCCTCCACAGCCAGTTCTCAATCCAATAGAGCACCTTTAGTATGTGGTTGAACGAGAGATTCACATCATGGATGTGCAGCCAACAAATCTGCAGCAACTGCGTGATGCTATCATGTCAATACGGAGCAAAATCTCTGAGGAATATTTCCAGTACCTTGCTGAATCTACACCATGAAGGATTAAGGCAGTTCTGAAGGCAAAAGGGGGTCCAACCCGGTATTAGCAATGTGTCCCTAATAAAGTGGCCGGTGAGTGTATAATCACAGCAAAACAAAATATCACAACGTCAGATTTTTTGCAGCCCTATAGCCAACACAGGCTCATTCTGAAAACGTAGCCCTACAGAAGTTTCTGGAGACCATGAATTATGTAGCCAAAGGTACGTATGGCTGCATTTCATTTTTTGAAGCAAACGCTACGGGCGATATGACGCCATTCCTTTTCAGGCTTACCAGCTGACTGCTTACCTCCATATGGATGGTTCGCCATGTACATCAGCAGACTTAAGACGCAGAGAAGAGTTGACCACGACAACGGGGTTCGAGACCGGTGAAGAACGGTTCCAGAAAGCAGGTAAGACAAAAACAGAAACCAAAAAGTAAAATAAACAAGTAAATAACAGGGTGAGAATGTGGTAAAATCTGAAAACGTGGTCAAAAAATCAGACGAGGGCTTTTCTTTTTCTGGATTGCTTTTGAAATGTGTTGGTTGGGTTTAGAAAAGTGGGTGGGCCGGTGCGTCAGTCATTTAGTCAGTCAAAAAGTCAGGCAACAGTGGCCTCTGGTGGGTTTACGCGAGAACAGCGGGTGCGAATGGCACTCGCGAGAGAAATTTGAGATCTCAAAAAGCATACACAGCAGCCTCTCGTGGATTCGCGAAAATAAAAACTGCAGAAAAACATGCTGCCGGGACGTATTTTGCGGTCTCCAGAAACGTCTGTAGAGGCACGTTTTCATAATGAGCCTGGGTTGCCTATAGCCTAATTTTCATGTTTTTACAATCACACTAAAAGACCTTTTACTTGTTAGAAATGTACATCATACAACACAAAAGTATGTAGTAGCTTGTGGACAAAAATTAAGCAAAGTTTTGAAAATGTTAGAATCAAAGTCCTACAAAAAAACTGCACACAAACATTAGAAATGAAGCTTTACGGGGTTACATTTTTGTTGAATTATGTGATTTTTTACACTAAATATGAGCGAAAGAAACTTTTTCCCTGTGGTTGGAACTTGTAATAAAAAAATCTACTGATGCTTGACATCTGTTTTCCAGTCTGTCCATCTGTCCTTCAACACTCTCCTCAGCTCCGCTCAATCTCTCTTCTGCTCAACAATTCAATCCACATAAGAGCTGCGTGTCCTTCAAACTTTCTTAACTTCTTCAAACTTTCCTTAAAGGCTGACAAACCTAAATGTAGATTTCTCTCAGCAAACTCTTATCTAGTTTTAGAACAATGTTGTACACTGATGCTTTCAGATTATAAACTGATAAAGAATTTAAAATATATAAATAAATTGGGTGATTTTTGGGCATAAAATTAACAGTTAATTTAATAAACATGTTCATAATCCTAATTTAAACTACCGATGTCCACAAGCAACACACAAGGAAGTCATTTATTTTCAGCATAGACTAGTTCAGGGATGGGCAAACTCGATCCTGGAGGGCCGGTGTCCCTGCATAGTTTTGCACCAACCCTAATCAAACACACCTGTTTGTAGCTTTCTAGTGATCATGAAGACACTAATTAGGGTGTTCAGGTGTGTTTGATTAGTGTTGGAGCAAAACTCTGCAGGGACACCGGCCCTCGAGGATCAAGTTTGCCCATGCCTGGACTAGTTTGTTGCATTGAAATATTCGACTGTTGTGAATCCATGTATTCTTTGTGTCAGAAAGTATGGAGTGACTTGAAGGATGTCAAAACAGCACATCGGTTTACTGTCAGGTATTCGTCAAGTCACTAGTATTCTACTTCATCTAGTATTCCTGCACACACACATACAGAGTTTGACCATGTTGACGTAGAGCAATTTTTAAGATGATATAGTATAACGTAAAGTGTGCATAAACACAGTAAAAAACATGTTAATTAACAGTTTCCATATTTTGTGTTTTCCATTTATTCGTGGTTGTAAATTGCAGACACAGGCTCATTGTGAAAAACCCCTGTATACCTTTCTGGAGAGTGCAAATTATTTAGCCAGAGCTTTGTACTGTATGGCTGCATTTCGTCTTTAAAATAAACTCTACAGAGTGGTGTGATGCCACCAACAGATTCTGTTCCTTTTCGCCCTACCAGCTGACCGCTTACCTCCATGTGGATGGCTTTTCTGCTGTTACCAGTTTGCCCAGTAGGTCGCCATGTACATCGGCGGACTTGAGACGCAGAGGAGTTTACCGCGACGACGGGGTTCAGGTCCAATGAAGAACAGTTCCAGAAAGCAGATAAGACAAAAACAAAAGCCAAAAAATTAAATAAACAAGTAAATAACAGAGTGAGAATGTGGTAAAATCTAAAAACGTGGTAAAAAAATCAGACGAGGGCTTTTCTTTTTCTGGATTGCTTTGGAAAACACTGTTAGCTAGGTTTAGGGAAGGAGTAATCGGGTCAATCGGTGCTTTTGAAAACACTATCGGTTGTGTTTAGGGAAGGGGGTGGGTGGGGGATCTATCGGTCAGTCATTCAGTCATTCGACAGCAGCCTCTGGTGGATTTGCAAAAACAAAAACGGTGAAAAAAACCTTCTGGGACGTACTTCGAAACCTCCAGAAAGGTATATAGGGGTACATATCCATATTGAGCCCGGGTTGCAATTGCATTATGGAACCTTGATCTCTGCTCTGTTGACATTTGATGTAGAATATTACACAGAATATTATATTATAAACTCTACAGTTTAATAAAGTGAATTTTATTGACATTTTAATAGTTTGAAATTCTATAATGTATAAGATATCAAATATATTTGGTTAAATAACAGAAAATGTACTGGCAGTTTATTACAAAGTAATTGTAGCATAATATACTACATCAACCCAGACCATAATATTACTTCAAACTATTAAAAATGTTAACAAAAGTCACTTTCTAGAACTTCTGAAGGTTAAAAGATGTTGGAAGAAAGATCAAGGTACCATAATACAATTCAAAAGCATAAATAAATGGGGAAAAAAATAAAAACATGAATCACAAAATACAGAAAACTGCTAATTTACAGATATTTGTTTACAGTACATGCCCGTTTACACTTTACAGTTAGGTTATATTTGTTAATGTTAGTTGAGGTATTTAATAACTTGAACAAATAATTAACATTACATTTATTACTGCATTTATTAATATTTGTTAGTCATTAATGAACAAAGTCAATCATTGCTAGTTCCTGTTAACTGACAGTGTTAACAAGCAGAATGTTGGATTATGCTGTAGCACCATTTCAATAAATAATACAGCAAAGAAAGAAAGAAAGAAACCTGTAGGCTATTTGGTGCAGATATTAATTTGGCCAAAAATAAATGGAATTCTAATAGCTTGTAATGTTAATTACATTTTCAAAACAGTATAGCATGTTTTATATTAAATAAACATAGACACAGTTAACCACATCAATTCACCAAGGCAAAGATGAAATGTAGTATTTGTTTTCGTTCTTAAACTGTGTATATAGTTAATCACTAACGTTACTAACCTAAGCTGAAGACCGCAAACATGATCCAAACACGACTGAAAAAGAACAACGTTTGACTTGGAGCATTACATTTTGATACGAGATTGTAGATTTTCTGTTAAAAGCATTGCTAATCCACTCATAATAATTCCACAGGTAGGCTTACATGAACTCACCTTTCAATATCACAAAATGGCTGCCAAGAACACCAACGTCATCTCCCGCCACAGATATTCGCGCTCTTTGAGGTCAGGGAGTTTCTAATTGGATGTCAATATTAACTCGTTCAACGGAAAAACAACACAAATACATCTTTAAAGACATGTTTTCAAACATATTGCTCTGTTTCGGCATATTTACCAACACAATTAAGATGATTAATCCATTTTATTGCAATTTATTGTCAAGAAACGAGTTTTCCTCACTGCAGAGGTTGTCAAAAAAACTTCATGACAAAAAGCTTTTGGCGCCACCGTGTGGATCGACATGTCTACTGCAGCATTTGTATATCAATTTTATCTTAAATATAAAAGTAAGAAATCAGGTTTTAGATGTAATTTGACCACCAAAGATGTTATATTTTATTTTGTCTCAAACAATTTATCGGTGGAATTTATAATAAATCTTTTGATTTTATTTGGTAAATTTCATATTCATAAATGTAGTTGGAATAACTCTAAATATTGTTTAAGGTTTCTATAATAGATTTTCATTTATATAAAGACTCAGTCCAGAATATTAATATCAAGAAATATATATAATTGAATAGTAAACTTGCTGTCAATTGGGTAGGCTAAATCCTAATATCATTGTAAAGGTCTCTATATGTTGAAGTTGTCCAAGGGCGTAGCAACCGGGGGGGACGGGGGGGATCCGTCCCCCTCACTTTTAGAGACAGACCATTTAGAAACAGGTGATTAATAATTATATGAACATATGATCTCATACAGCTGTCCCCCCCACTTTTAAAATGTCCACTACGCCCCTGAAGTTGTCCTTTTATTAATTTTGATTATGTCATTTATATTTTAGTTTATGTTATTAGTTACATTTTGTATTTTTTAGATGTCATGTTTAAAGTGTATATTCGCTGTTGTTTAAATAATTTTTTTTAAAATCTCAAATATAAAAGACAAGTTTTTCTACCAGCGCAGAACTTTCAGAAATCCACTTAATAACTCATATATTAGAAACTCACATTAATAACCTGAAACTCCCTTGAGCGTTTCAACCCAAAACACAATATGAATGTAATTAAACTCATGAAGAACGAGGAAACGTGTAGTCATAGCAACAACATCAGACATATGAAGCATCACACACACACACACACACACACACACACACAAATCTCCAGCATTAGTAACGGAGTGATTTATTTCTCATCTGCATCTGTTTGATCAGGTCACACATCAAACAAAGAAGAAATCAGGAAAACTAATTGATGAATCATGTAGTGCGTGCTGCCCTTCAATCTACTTACACATGTTCACATTACCATATCAACAACCAATAGACAGTGTGGTAATCTAAAGTTTGTTGTGCATTATTGTAGCAATACAGTAATAAAACATGATTGTATGTGATAACTGATCCCGCAATCCTCTGGCCAATGGTAAATTCATTACAATTTCACTTTCATGCATGACAGAAATTCACACCGGTTCTACTGAACAGATGACAGCTGACCTTTAGGGGGAAAAAACAACTTAATAAATACATTACAAAGAGGCAGAGAACAGAGAAATGTAATTATGAGACGCATGAAAGCCTGAAAATGTGCATTCGTGAAAAACTGCAGCATAAATCTCACATAACTTCAGAAAACAGACCTAAAGGTGCAGCAGGTGATCAGCCAAAACGCTAACCATTAGCATAATAGCTTTGAAAACACAGTCTCTCTCCTGCTGTCCATAGCCATGCCTCCTGAAATCACAAACATCTGTAAAGATGACAGTAGACAACCCACTAGATCATGTCATTCGCCAATTAGAAAACTTTACTTCATAATGCTACAATTCCAAGCTAAAAACTGTATCTAGCACGGTTTTAGCACTGTAGCACTACTTGTCATAATGTGCAATGTTTCATGCATGTAAGGATCGCTCCTCTCACTCTCTTGTGCTTTGTCCTAAAGCAACTATGCTTAGTGCTTGGCCGGCTAAGCCATACTTACATGCTATTTCACAAAGAATATTCAAAGTAGCATGGTAAACAATATAGGGAGCACATCACGGGTTGTCATTGTTCAAAAATGAACCAATGTGATGTGGATATAAACCAACTTCACCTCGGTAAAGCAGGCTAGGCGGAATAGCGCTATTTACTGATGTTTTGTTGTTAAACTATATTAAAATCTACATTATCGTTGCTGTAAAAGGCCCTTATGAAACTGAAAATAGTCACATCAATAGTTCACCGGAAGATTTCAGTGGCTGAACAACACTTCTGTGCATATAACCCATTCATAACAACACAATCTACATCAGCTCTGCGTGACTAAAATAGTTTTAACACATAACATTACCTGTCTAACAGAAACACTTTAGCCATGTTGTCGTCCTTCCTCCAGCATGCAAAAGTAACTCCAATATTGATTCAGGATTTTTAGAAAGTTTTGATTCAGTATTTGTTTTTACCGCTGTCACTGAGTCTCACATGTGCACATGAACATGGTGTGGATCTGCGTGAACAGATGCAGATGTACAAATCTACATTTGTTGACAGACAGTTTGAGCTTTTGAGCAGAATTATGGGAATTATCGGCCTGATTAATTTTAATTAGAGATATGCCCAGAATCAGTGGTGTAAAGTAACTAATTAAAAAATACTCATATTACAGTAATTGAGCAGTTTTTCCTCAGGAATTATAATTTCTTGAGTAGTTTTAAAATTGTGTACTTTTACTTTCCCTTGAGTACATTTTTACTGCAGTATCGGCATTTTTACTCCACTACTTTCCTTCAACCTGCAGTCACTACTTTATTTTTTCTTGTCAATGGGGATTAGAAAAATCAGTCCTGCGAGTGCAATCAAATCACACATAGAAGGTAAATCACATCATGATGGACTACCTCAAGACATGGGCGATTTATAATTTCAACAAACTGTTTGGAAGCATTAAAAGTGTTAAAGAAGATGTTCAAAATCTTTACACACAATAGCCGCATTTCCACTATCGGGCCAGTGCGAGCCAGGGCTTTAATCGGGCCAGGCCGGGCCAATAGCCCGGGAGGTTGAGAAATGAGGCCGAAATCATGTCGCATTTCCACTGTCGGGCTAGTTGCTCGCAGCGCATCACGCAAACACCGCCCCCAGAACGTCCCCCGAATCAAACATCACACAACCCGTCACACAACCCGCCCACTTCAGCGGGAACAAAAAACTCAAATTATAACCACAAACACAACCTGGCATCACTACGAGAGCTGGAAGATGGAGAACACCGAAGCGATTGCTTTTTTACTGTTTGTGGTCTGTTGGTGTAAGGCCAGACAGCGATCACTGGATAAGGACATTCGAGTTCGGCGGCATTTACTACGAACACAGATTTTTCTTAGTGAGTTGATCAAGCGCGATAGCAAAACAAATGTAAGGGAAGAAAACATCTTGTCTCCTCTTTACCTGACAGGAAAACTCCGCCTTTGTACGTAACCCCGCCCCGAAGCCCCAGTTGGCCCTCCTTGGCCCAAGGTATTCGGCGGGCCGAAAAAGGCCGGACGCTGGCCCCAAGGAAGCCCCGCTTTGGCCCGATTACGCCCCGGAAGTGATAGTGGAAACGCGACTGGCCTTGGCTCGCCCTGGCTCGCTCGCTTTAGGCGCGATAGTGGAAACGCGGCTATTGACCCAGAGACTGTTTAGATGCATGTCACTGATGTGAAGATGACGGCTGTTTACTGTATGATGACTGAAATGGCCTTAAACACCCAGCAGGCACAAGACGTCAACATGACGTCAGATTGACGTTGTGCCCCAACGTCATAGGGATGTTGCATTTTGTTTGGAAATGAAAATCAGGTTGACGTCAGAACTCATCGTCAGGTCAACAACAATGTCCAACATAAAATCAACCAAATATCAACATCTAATGTTGTAACAGCTTGACGTTGTGTGGACGTAACCACTATTGACATTTATCAGACGTTAGATTTTGGTTGCCATACCTGATGAATAACTGTCAGTATATGACGTCAATATGAAATTGGTTTTAGATGTTGGGTCGACGTTGGATTTTGGTTACTTTCTAACAACCTAAAATCAACCAAATATCAACGTCATTTAACGTCATTATTGGACATCAAAATAACATTGTCCTTAGACGCTGGCTAGATGTTGAATTTTGGTCACCTGACATCACAACCTAAATCTAACCTAATAATAACATCATATGACGTTGTGTGCCTCCTTGCCAATAACTAGATGCACTACAGAATGTTACGTTTACACACATCCACAAATTACATGTAAACGCATCAGTTTTTAGGCAAGTAATGGTACTTTTACTTGAGTATGATTTTTCAGTACTCTTTCCACCATTGCCCAGGATATAAAAATACATATAAATACATTTAGATCATTTAGCTTAATCATTACTATTGGAATGGGAAGAGACTTTCAACCAGCACAACAACAAATGTTTCTGGAGACAACCACCTACTGCACCTTTAATACATCATAACTGAAGCTATACTGGTTACATAAAGCAAATATAAATAGTTTTCAGGTGAAATATTGCTTTAATAAAACGTTTTCCCTAATAAAATCCCCACATTTGTGTTTCAAGAATAATGAAATAATAAACCAATACACAGATCTTATGAAAACAGAATGTTTCAACACTTAATCATCACTTTAAATTGTAAATTAATGTTATAAAAGCCTCAGTACAGTAGAAAAAGAGTCTGTACTAATGTAAACACTAAAGATTTCTGTGTTGTTAGCTTGTGAGCTGCAACTTTTAAGAGATCATTTAACTAAAAACAATAATTACTCACATTCATGTTGATTTAACCTGCAGGTCTTTCTCATCTGAAACACTGAAAACGAAACAAAGCATTTACATTTCAATCAGTTTGCCTTTTCAAAGCATCACAGAAGGCCTGGAATTAAAGATACATTGATTGAATTATTAATAAATTGTTGGAGCTCGACAAAGAAGGTCCTTCAGCTTACGATGAAATGTAAAAATGTAGGGAAAAGGCAGCTGTGAAATAAAAATGCAGATATCCATAGCAGACCTTTATAAAATCAGAAACGGTCTGTATCAAATTCAGTTTCAGTCAAAAAGTCTTTCATTTAATTTGGAGCGTCACAGTCACTCGTGTCTTCATCACAGCAGGAAGGTCTTCATGTTTATGTTTGTTGTTGATTTCTGATCCAGTGTCTGTGGAAATCAGAATCTGCTCATAAATACTGGCAGAATTGTATCAGTGAGTTAAAGACCACCGTCCTGACAGACTCTGTTATCTGGTGTGGAGAAGCTCTTGTCTGAGCCAGCCAGGCACCGTCTGACGCATTTTATACAGTAGTTTAGACAACTCAATATTGCCATCGCTGTAGTAGTTCCTCAAAAACACCTGAGACTGACAGAGACACAGACAGTCAATGAGAATGTTGACGGTTATCATGATTATTATGCATTCATTCATTTCAAAACACTACTAGTTTAGAAAATCACATGAAAACTCCTTATAATTTTGTGGTTTAGACACAGTAAACATTTTAAAAGCGCTATTGAAATAAAGATGAATTGACCTGCTGCTCAGTAACCAAATAATTCAGCACAAAATAATGATAAAAATCAAGCAATAATCCGTATGTCTTCGGACTTAAAAGTAAGTGAAAAAAAGTTTGACATTTAAACATAAGTAATAATTTCAACCCACGCTCATTCTGAAAACATACCTCCACTGATTATGGGCTTTATTCGATGTTAAATGGTACTAATTTGAGTTTAAACACCATTTTACGTGACATGTATTGCCATACTACTGAAAGCAGCAGCAGATAGTTCACCTCGGATCTTGAAAATGAAAGAACTAGCAGACGCTTTGATAATGAACGTTAGACCTGTGACAACATCAGCCCCTCAGTAGCATATTAATAATGTTAAAGAGGTTTAATATGTATTAATTAAACTATTAGTAATTAAACTAAATTAATCAAGACTCAAAACCCACTTATTTAAGATGGCTTTTAATACTTAATTGTGTCTGCACTATTGTGTATATATGTGTATATGTGTATATGTGTATATTTTTTATATTATTTTTGTTTTATTACTCTTGTTTTATTGTACGGTGTCCTTGAGTTGCCAAAAAGGTCCCTTTATTACTGTATTATTATACAGTATTAAACTGTATTATTATTATTATTATTATTATTATTATTATTATTATTAATTAGATCAAAAACCTGTGTCGTTTCGTTGGGAATGCAGTGGCTGGTTATTAAAGGTTTCTGTCATGTAGCCTCGTGCTTAGTGCAGACAGAGAAATTGCTTGTTAGGGTTCGGTTTAGGGATAGGGTTGGTGTAGGGTGATAGAAAAAAAAAATATCACAAAAACAAGTGTGTGTGTGTTGTACCTGTGTGTCCATGTCTGGATATCTCTGTCCTTTACTCTTCCCTAAACACTTGGTCTTTCCTCCGTCCAGCAGCTGACACCAGAAGCCTTTCTTTGGGTTAAACCTACAAAACAAGATTTAGTTTAAGTTTTAAATAATCAACAGGACACATGTACTGTATGAAATGTAAGACATCCCATATGATACTATAGATAGTAAATTCCTGATATTTATTATTAAATGCTACGTCAATTACTAATCTGGACTAAAAAAAAATGACTTTTATTACAGAATTTCATTTCAATAGTTTTTTTTATAGAATACTTCAAGGCAGACCCTGATCTCACTTGTGTCATATCACTTTGCTATATGATTGGATTGTCATTATTAAATATGATTTAAAGTCCTTACAGCCAATAACTTTAAAGTAACCAAAACCTACAAACACAAACAGGACAAATGAATCATGTTTCTATTCTTTTTTTATCACATAACTATGGTTAACAGTACCACATGCTTTCTTATATATATATATATATATATATATATATATATATATATATATATATATATATATATATATATATATATATATATATATTCTTAATAATGAAGATGCACAATACTGATAAATCTGGGCACTTAAACTAAGACTTAATAATAAGGCACTTAATAATCATTTAAACTTTAAATTGCTTTAGGAATATTCAGACTGTATTTTCAGTGTTGTTCATAACAGCTTAGTAACAGACTTAATAGGTTAATTAGTTAATAGTTCAAATGCGAACATGTTCATATGTTAATCTGGCATGCTGAAATATTGATTGAAAATACTCTTCACTTGTTATAGGATTATTGTAAGTTAACAATATGTGGTAATGCTCGAATAGTTGCCATTAGTTCATTTAACTAAACTCATTATGAAATCTACGTGAAGTTTTACAGACTGAAGCTGCGGTCACACCAGAGTTTGTGTGTGCGAAATTCTGTCGTGCTGCGCTGCGAAAAGCGGCAGGATTAAACAAGATGTTTAGACATTAAAAAAAGCGAGCGATTGCTCCATGTTTTAAATTTCTGTCCAGAGAGGTCCTGTTTTGATCCTCGATTGGTCTCACGCAGTCCAGTGATGCGATTTCGCAGGTCAGAGTTCACCAAGCTTGAACTTTGCACCGCAGCGAACTGCGAATTTAACGCATGACCCTGCGTTTCCGGTCTGACACATTCACGTGCGTATGAATGGAAGTCTATGGAAGGAAAAGTCAAGTGTGACCGCAGCTTAATTTCAAGAGGAGCACGCAACATGATTGATCGCGGCTGGTGTCTCATCTGTAATCAGCAATAATCCAATCAGATTGATCCAAGCCTACAATAAATAGACTGATTTCACCCTACGGCCTTATCTTCGTTTTGGAAGAATCCTTCCTTTCACCCCCTCTTCTCCTTTTCCTCCTTTATCAGGCGGAGCTCTCGAGACCCACCTGATCTCGGACCCCCTTACATGCTCATTGACCAGGCGAGAGCCCTGGGCTCAATTATCTCCAAGCTCAGGGCTCTCTCCCAGGACAGCATGCCAAATAGCGTCAAGCAATATCTAAGTGCGAACTCTTGAAGAAAGCTTTTATTAATTAGCTGATGTTTAATTCTTAGTTAATGCCTAATAACACGTTAAAATCATATACAGTCGACGTCAGAATTATTATCCCTCCTTTGAATTTTTTTTTCTTTTTAAATATTTCCCAAATGATGTTTAACAGAGCAAGGAAATTTTTACAGTATGTCTGATAATATTTTTTCTTCTGGAGATAGTCTTATTTGTTTCATTTCAGCTAGAATAAAAGCAGTTTTTAATTTTTTATGAACCATTTTATGGACAAAATTATTAGCCCCTTTAAGCTTTATATTTTTCCATAGTCTACAGAACAAACCATCTTTATACAATAACTTGCCTAATTACTCTAATCTGCCTAATTAACCTAATTAACCTAGTTAAGCCTTTAAATGTCACTTTAAGCTGTATAGAAGTGTCTTGAAAAATATCTAGTCTAATATTATTTACTGTCATCATGGCAAAGATAAAATAAATCAGTTATTAGAAATGAGTTATTAAAACTATTTTGTTTAGAAATGTGTTGATGAAATCTTCTCTCCGTTAAACAAATATTGGGGAAAAAAATAAACAGGGGGGCTAATAATTCGGTCTTCAACTGTACATACATATACATATCAATACATCAATCTGTGTGATTTATTTATCAATTTTCCTCATAAATAATATGCAAATGTACTGATTTACTATATTTCACATTTGATCCCCACAAGATTGGGATTACAAGGCACACACACAATACAGTCACACACTCACAGAATCACAAGACAACATAAAAAAAACACAGAAAACTACATAACAGCTTTCACTAATATGATTAAATGGTGCTTTTCTTCCTTTAATAGACCTAAAATGATAATATGATACAGTAAGATGATAAATATTGATAATATGAAAGATTTATGCAATCATATTTTGGAAGTAGCCATAGAGGCTTGGTAAGAAATGTATAAAAATGATTACAATCCTAAACACAATCTAAAAAATATATTTGCATGCGGTAACTAGTAAAAGCTAGAAAAAAGGACTCCATTAAATTATGAGAATGAACTATACACTCCACTTTACACCATGGCCACATCAGCAGCCCAGATGTGAATCATTTTCATTTAATTGTCAATTAGGGCGACACGGTGGCTCAGTGGTTAGCACTGTCGCCTCACAGCAAGAAGGTCGCTGGTTCGAGTCCCGGCTGGGTCCATTTCTGTGTGGAGTTTGCATGTTCTCCCCGTGTTGGCGTGGGTCCCCTCCGGGTGCTCCGGTTTCCCCCACAGTCCAAAGACATGGTCAATTGAGTAAACAAAATTAACTGTCGTGTAAGAGTGTGTGTGTATGGGTGTTTCCTGGTTCTAGGTTGAATTTGGAAGGGCATCCGCTATGTAAAATATATGCTGGAATAGTTGGCGGTTCATTCCGCTGTGGAGTTCCTTGATAAATAAGAGACTAAGCCGAAGGAAAATGAATGATTGAATAAATCGTCAATAATTTATTACATTTGATATCAAAGTCAAACTCACGCCAGTATCTTGTGGTAGTCCACTCGATTCTCCAACCCCAGAAATGTCTGGATTTTGTCCAGGACTGAAGCAGGATCGGTTTTCAGTGTCTGACCATCCACAACCAGAATCTGTGATGATGAAACCGATTCAATGTGATCCAGAAAGCTGCTGTGCTGGAACATATGCTGACGTTTGCTCATAAACACACATACACACACACACCTGGCTGTGGTGGAAGTGCTGGATCCAGCGTGTCAGGTGTGTGCTGTAAAAGCCCGGGAGCAGACATCGCTTCTGCAGAGCCCGCAGCCTCACTGGTGCATTGTGGGACGCTGTGATGATGTCATGGAAAGAATATTTAAGAGCCACAGGGTCACCGTGAGCTCTCTGATGCTGAGACAGAAAAAAAACCTTAAACAATTAATACATAATATTTCATTATTGAGAGAATAGAGCACTTTCATTCCACAATTTTTGTGACCTTGAGGTATTATTACTGTAGTAAAAGCATGGTAAATGAGTTGTTCTTGTGCAGATGGCTGTACCTGGTACCAGGCGTAGGCTCTGTCCACAGGATCACTCAACACCGTGATGATTTTAGCTCTGGGCAGCAGCGCCGCGGCCCGAAACGCAGCTACATCTGAATCAAAATAATTGGCACTCTTTTCAAAATAATACTCCGAGCTGCTGTTAGACGCAAGGGGGAAATACTCCATATACCTGCAGGGAAGAGAAAAACAGAGAGAAATAAACACGGATGGGTGCTGAGTGCGATGTTTACGGATCTAAACACTCACCAGTCGATGCCGCGCTGATAGTTGTAGCCGCTGAAGAACTGGATCTCCTCAAAGGTCTCCTTACTGGGGTAATTACTGGTCAGATCCGGATGCATGCCTAGAAATAAATAAAGAGCCGTCGTTCCTGAAACACACAGAGGAAATGAGAGGAACATGGGGAAAATACACTAGGAGAACCATAGTATGTGCATTGTAATATACAGTTGAAGTCAGAATTATCAGCCTGTGATTTGTTTTTATATTTTCCAAATGATGTTTAACAGAGCAAGGAATTTTTCACAGTATTTCCTATAATATTTTTTCTTCTGGAGAAAGTCTGATTTGTTTTATTTCAGCTGGAATAAAAGCAGTTTTTAATTTTTTAAAACCATTTTAAGGTCAATATTATTAGCCCCCTTAAGCAATTTATTATAACAAACCATTTTTATAATGACTTGCCTAATTACCATAACTTTAACCCAATTAACCTAGTTAAGCCTTTAAATATCACTTTAAGCTGGATACCAGCATTTTAATTTTCCCTCAGTCTTAGTACAGAATGTACTTACAGACTTTAAACAAAGTTTAAATAGGAAATTATCAAACCTCATTTTGAGTGTAATGCTAATGGTCTAATCCGATTCAATGATCTATGCTAAGCTAAGCTAAAAGTGCTCCTGCGAAACCCATTTATCGGCTGAATGGATTAAAAAAATAGTAAAACTCAACAAGAGTCTAACTTCAGGAATATGTTGCTTTTTTAGGGTTAATATGAAGAGTTCAGATGCAAAATCCTTTAAGTGCCATCTGAAATTCTGTTTTAAATTAGCATTTTTTTCAGGCCTTTATGCTTGACCTAGTAATTAAATTTTTATGGCAAAGAATATGTTATTTTCATTGCTTTTAACATGAAATAACTGAATATAAACATAAGGTCTGGTTTCCCCCACAGTACAAAGACATGCGGTATAAGTGAATTGAATGAGCTAAATTGTCCGTAGTGTATATGTTTGAATGCGAAGAGTGTATGGGTGTTTCCTATAACAGCTGGAAGGGCATTGGCTGTGTAAAACATATGCTGGATAAGTTGGCGGTTCATTCCGCTGTGGCGATCCTGATGGAAAATGAATGAATGAATGGATGAATGAATGAATGAATAAGATGCTAAGAAACATGGTAATTGTAGAAGAAAATTACAGATGGCACTTAAGAAGTTTTTGCATCTGAACATGTCTTTTCCGCTTCCAATTAAATTTTTTTATGTTGTTGCAATTTAATTTCCGTCATTTTGACTTTTTTTAGGTTTTTTTTTCAGTTATTATTATTATTATTATTATTATTATTATTACTATTATTAATCATAGTTATTTTATCCAAACTAAATGAAAAATGTTGTAACTAGCTTAAAATACTTTTTGTATTTCAGCTAGTTACAACTGAGTTTGCAATTGAATTACAACAATTGCATGGTTTCCGCTACATTCATTCTTCCATGGCGGGGCGCCACACCAAGATTCATCCCGCCACGGCTACATTACAGCTTCTCATTCAAAACATTTTATTGTTTTATTAGCGGCTGATAATCGCACCAAAACATATTAAAGGGTAAGTGAATTATAACCGCGTGAACTTTTCTGTAACCGACCGTAGTAGTGCTGTGCGTCATTTGTTTAACCCTTTAAGGTTACGTGCTGACTGACTGGCTGATGCGTGAGGCCAGCTAACACGACGTAAAGCCGTTTCACTTTACCTCAGGACGCATTAATACCGCTCTGTAGGTCTATTGGAGACATTCATAAATATTCCCAGCAAATCTAATAAATGTTGGAGACATACTCGTTACATAAACGCACTAAATCGCACTTCAGGAGCGTTTATTTGAGAGCGCACAAGAAGATCTGCGCTCAGTGTTGCCAGATGATGCTGACTGTTCTCAGCCCAAAAGCTATCGAGATCACAAGCGTTTTTACACTGTTCTAAGCATATGTATGCGAAGAACCGGGGCTATGGCATCTCTTTGGGAGATCAAAACAGGTTATGTCACTTTTTACCCGCAAAAATAAATTCAAAACCGCCCAACCTGGCAACACTGTCTGCGCTTGAGCAGCACGCATTTGAGGGCGCGCAAGAAGCTTTGTGCACGAGCAGAGGAAATCGGCCGCAAGCAAAGAGATTCGCATGCTGTAGGCTATTACATGAATGCGATCTCGACTCGTAATACTGCGCTCACGACATTTGTCATTGAAATAACGCCACAGGTAGTTAGTAGATCTGTGTAAAAAGGCCTGACGCCACAGCTGGAAAAAAAATACTAGAGGAAACACTGAACTGTGTTTGTGTGTTTGAGGTTAAAATAATCCAGCTAAAAAAAGTTATAGCAAATTAACATAGTAACAGCACACACTCAAAAATAAACGTACAAAATATAAATAAAATATATGCATACATATTGTGTGCTTACTACGTCTGAATCTATAAGACATCTCCATCTGGCTGTGAGTGTGTGTGTTTGTGTGTACGTGTTTTTGTGACATATCATGACATAAATATGTATAATGACACCGGTATAACACAGGTACTACAAGCAAGTGTTGAAACATGAGGACATTGCTGATGTCCTCATTTCTCTAAAGCTTATAAATCACACAGAATGAGTTAAACAAGTAAGTAAAACTGCACAGTTTGCGGTGAGGGTTGGGTTTAGGAGTAGGGTGGGGTCAAAATACAGTTTGTCCAGTATAAAAACAATAGAAACCTATGCAATATCCCCACAGTTGACAAAATAAACATGTGTGAGTGTGTGTAGTACTGAATGTGTCCATTAGGTGCAGCTCCTCACCAGTTTTCTGAGGGCCGATGAGCAGCAGTTTTGGGAAGCGATCGCAGGTCTTCTCTTTGGACCAGATGTCCTTGTGTCGCTTATCCTCACACGGGTCCTAAAGACAACATCACACACATCAGAGACAATAACATAGAGGACACAAAGTTTAAAACTTTATGCAACTGGAAAGGTGAAATCAGAGTGACGTCAATGAGCCAATCATGATCCGATTTCAAATATAAAATTACCAAAGACGTTATTATGATTTTATTACTTAGTTTATTTACTACGGAAGCTTATTTCAAGCACAGAATAAAAAATTTTATAATTATAATTATCAAAAAGGGGGCGACACAGTGGCTCAGTGGTTAGCACTGTCGCCTCACAGCAAGAAGGTTGCTGGTTTGAGTCCCGACTGGATCCGTTGGCATTTCTGTGTGCAGTTTGCATGTTCTCCCCATGTTCGCGTGGATTTCCTCCGGGTGCTCCGGTTTCCCCTACAGTCCAAACACATGCGCTATAGGTGAAGTGAATAAACTACAGTTGAAGTCAGAATTATTAGCCCCCTGTTTATTTTTTCCCCCAATTTCAGTTTAACAGAGAGATTTTTTTCAACATAATAGTTTAATAACTCATTTCTAATAACTGATTTATTTTATCTTTGCCATGATGACAGTAAATAATATTTGACTAGATATTTTTCAAGACACTTCTATACAGCTTAAAGTGACATTTAAAGGATTAACTAGGTTAATTAGGGTAACTAGGCAGGATAGGGTAATTAGGCAAGTTATTGTATAGTGATGGTTTGTTCTGTAGACAATAGAAAATGAATATAGCTCCGCTCATGCTCCGCCTCTTTGCCCTTTTTTGGACGCACGAACAAAACGACGACAGTTGGCCACGCCTACTTGTAGCTTTATTTGCACTCTTTAGAAACCTATGAGTGACCTCACGGATACTACGCCCATATTTTTTACAGTGTATAGAAACACCACATGCTAGAGACACTTGCTGGTGAAAACGTGTAAATGCAACAAAAATTCGGGCAAAAAATCCAGCGAAATGCTTTGTAATGTGCATTTATTTATTCGTCATTTGAAGTTATCTCAACTAAAAACATGAAGAGAGGGCAGGACATATAGTAGCTCCTCCCATTAAAAACAGCCAATAGCGTATTGTTTTTAGCACAGCTCTGCTAGTAAGAGTGGTTGAGCTCAAGCGCATCAAATGAAAAGCCTTCTGAAACTGTACTGACATGACAAAACCCAGTTTATTAAAATTACGTGACCCTGCCAATGTGATACGTGCTCCGAAATCACTGATTCACAACAAAAGATTATGGACCCTATCATACACCCGGCGCAATGTGGCGCCAAATGTGTTGTTTGCTAGTTTCAGCTTGGCGAAAGAGTCGTTTTGACGTTTTGCGCCACGCTGTTTAAATAACAAATGCATTTGCGCTCATATGTGCGCCCATAGGCATTCTGGTCTAAAAAAGGAGGCGTGTTGAGGTGCATTGCTGGCTCGTTACTATTTTGAGAAACTTTAATAGACTGTTCAATAGACCAGATCAAAGCCGGTCTAAAGTCCAGCGCAGAGCGCGTTAGTTATGCGCCTCGCTTACACATTGCTTAATACACACAGAATGTACAGCAATATGCAAATATCTTTACATATGAACAAGAATTAAAATATTAAGGATATATATTCACCTTATTCTCCGCGTATGAATGGGCACAGCCATTTGAATCATTTTGGCTCGAGACTTAAGGTCTCATTCACTTCCATTCATTTTTAAACGTTAAAAACAGCTCGTTTTGCTGCTTGGTGTTGCAAACTGATATTTTCTTATTATATTATTCTACTTTGTCTGTATTGTCATGCAAACACTTGTTTGTAGAGTAAATAGTGTGACCGTTCTCTGCCGTTTATTATTCCTAGTCATATCTCCCATAGGCAGCCGAATCGGAAGTTCTAAAACAATTGCTAAAACACGCGCACTTCCGCATTGAAGAATAAGGTCAATAGGATTTAAATATAAAGGATTAAAATATTACAAAACATATTATTTTCTAGCATACATAAATATAAAAACCAAACTTTCATGCCTTCTTCATCTCGGGGGGCTTTTTCAGTTTATTCTTAACAATTAGCCTTTGTATAATGTTATTATTTTTAGCAGTAATATTATTTATTATACGCATATGTATATTTTTTTTTATTAAAAACAAGTTTAGATTTGTCCACCTGTCAGGTTTTAGACTGTATGGGGCAAAGCATGTGTATTAGGATATAACTCAGTTTTTTGACCACACTTCGTTATTATTGCTCATTTATTCGTTTGCTGGAAATTAGAACTGAATTTAGAAATAGTTTTGAAACAAATCTTTGCGCTTAACAAACAAAATGTATTATTTATAGGCTAATGGATGTCTGTGCGTGCAAGAAGTTTCCCTATCAACGAGAGTGAAAGCGAAAGTAAATAATGAAGAGGCTCATCTCTCATTCTCGCGCTGTAGATGCTCTGTTTAACTGTTTTCTCTCTAGTGAAGTGTTCAGTTTGTCCACTTACAAAGTCCGCCATGTAAATAGCAAATGCGCTATGGCGCAACGCAACTGACTCTTAAAGGTAATGGGAGATGAGACTCTGATTTTTTTATTCTCAAAAAACACCTATAACTAAGAAAATAAGAAAATAAGCCTATAACTAAGAAAATAACTAAGAAAATAAGCTCAACCCTGTTAAACCATGCGCCACGGCGCAAAGTGGATTTTTCCATCCTTATATTAGCCAAAGTGGATTCTGACATGCCCTTAATGGTTTGCGCCCTGCGCTTTGCACATGGATCGTCAAAATAGAGCCCTTATAGTTTGAATATGTTGAATATTTATGGAAAGCTTTATAATGTCTGGTGTTTGTACAAGCACACACTTGACAGTATACCATTAGAACCAGCTTAATGAATAAATATTATGTTAAACGTATGTACAGTTACAGCATTCCATATGCAAATGCAGTCTCAAATACAGCAGGTTTATCGGCTGTTACGCTTTATGACCCTATCAAACCAAACTGGATGCGTTTCGACCTTTGCCCCTAATTGACTTGTGTCCCTAATTGCCTTCCATTCTCTCTGTAGTGTTGTGTAGATTATGAATAAAGCTGACACAGACCTGCCAGAGCGGCTCGGTGTCCGATGGAAACATGTGGAAGTATTTCTCGGCGAGCTGCAGTGGAGGAAGAGTCTGCAGATTCAGATGAGTCCACTTGTGGAGAAAGTCAAGCAGTCGTTTTGAAGGTGAACAAACCCAGACGGTCATTTCCATAGTTTGACATGTGCGTCATGAATATGCTGATCTGAGGAACAACCACACTTTAGACAATCAAACACACTTTAAAGGGAAGCTGTTTTGCAAAAATCACTTTTATAAGGGGTTTAGACACAGTTGTGTAGTGAAAGTGTGTCGATATATCCAACCTCTAATAGTAAAAATGAATTAATTCTATTTGTTATGATCACACTTGATAAAAACAGTCTGCAGAAACACTTTGATTGACATTCTCCTTTTGTACGTGTCATCAGAGTGGCAAAGCCCCGCCCATTAGTGACTATCTCTCCCTTATTAGCATAAACAGCCCTGAGTGAGAAGCAGCCATCCGCCATTATTAAATTGAGTCTTACCTGCTGCAAAAATCTGATCCTCTGAACAAAATTACTTTCGAATCTATTTTTTTGTTATGCTTTTTATTGAATAATGCTTTTCTTACTTAGATTTTTGTCTTGTTTCTAGTCCAAATATCTAAAAATTCTTAAACCAAGAGGCACTTTCTAGACAAGCAAAAAATGATGTCTCGTTTTATGAAATAATATGCCAAAATAACTGAGTTTTTCCTTAAAAACAAGCAAAATAACCTGCAAATGGGGTGTTGTCTCAAGAGTCAAGTTGACTCTACTTAAAAAAGTAAATACATCCATTGTAACTTGGAACTGTTGAGTTGATTTAACTTCATTTTTATAATTATGCACATTAACTGAAAAACTTTAAGGCAATGGGTTTTACTCCCTTTAAGTAAAGTCAACTAATCATTTTAAAAGCAACTGGTTTACTCACTTATCTTAAGTCAAATCAACTAATCATGTTTTACAGTGTAGAAACATCAATTCTTAATTTTTAATTCCATTAATTCTAAATAGACATTAATTCTGTTTTTGCACAGCAGAAGAAATAGAAAGAAATGTGTCGAAAATCGTTTTGGAAACAAATTGTTACTCCCCATGAGAATCAAGTCAGATCGTAAAGTCCATAAAAGATTTCCACCCCTAACAAGTGCACTCATAAAGGATTTTTGCAGCTCGTTCTTTAAAATGAGCTCAAACAACACAATTCCAGAATTTTTGGGGGGGAAACTCAACGGTTTTGTGTTGAATCCACCTACTGTAAATTTGCTATGTTAACTTAGGCCATGTCCACACAAACACGGGTATTTTCAAAACCGCACTTTTTTCAATGTGGTTTTGCTGTTTGTCCACTCAAAAACAGTCTCAGGTGAATGAAATTGACACTTTCTGAAAACTCCGGCCAGGGTGGAGATTTTCCTAAATATATATATTATTTTTTAAATAAATAACACAAAATATTTATTATAAATAAATAAAACTATTATTATTATTATTATTATTATTATTATTATTATTATTATTATTATTATGCTTATATAATTATTACTTTCTGAAAACTCCGGCCAGGGTGGAGATTTTCCTAAATATATATTTATTATTTTTTAAATAAATAACACAAAATATTTATTATAAATAAATAAAACTATTATTATTATTATTATTATTATTATTATTATTATTATTATTATTATTATTATTATTATTATTATTATTATTATTATTATTATTATGCTTATATTATTATTACTATCTGAAAACTCCGGCCAGGGTGGAGATTTTCCTAAATATATATATATTATTTTTTAAATAAATAACACAAAATATTTATTATAAATAAATAAAACTATTATTATTATTATTATTATTATTATTATTATGCTTATTAT
>NC_079448.1:4293438-4320938 GCF_903798145.1 Danio aesculapii
AGAATGAACAAATGATAGAATGAACAATGGATCAAATTAACGATAGAACAAAAGATAGAAAGAATGATAGAACAATTGATAGAATGAATAAACAAACAATAGAATAAACAAACAAAAAATAGAACAAACAAATGAACAACGATACAATGAACAAACGACAGAACAAACGATAGTACGAATGAGCGATAAAACGAATAACAGAATGACTGATAGATAGAACGATAGTGCAAACGAATGATAGAACGAACAAAAGAACAAACGAACAAACGATACAACGAATGAATGATGAAAGAAACAAACAATAGAAAGAACAAACAATACAACAAATAAACAATAGAACAAATGAACAATAGAATGAATGATATAACAAACAATAGAACGAACAAACAATAGAACAAATAAACAATGGAAGAAATGAACGATAGAACAAATGAACAATAGAATTAATGATATAACAAACAATAGAACAAATGATAGAAGGAACAATAGAACAAATAACAGACAGAACAAACGATAGATAGAACGATAGAATGAACCAACGAACAATCAATAGATCATAAGACAGACGGACAGACAGATAGATAGACGGACCTATAGATAGAACAATAAGGTAGGTAGGTAGGTAGGTGGATGGATGGATGGATGGATGGATGGATGGTGTTGGGAGTAGTTAGCTACAAGTGACTCATCTACTAGCTTAACAGATAGATAGATAGATAGATAGATAGATAGATAGATAGATAGATAGATAGATAGATAGATAGATAGATAGATAGATAGATAGATAGATAGATAGATAGATAGATAGATAGATAGATAGATAGATAGATAGATAGATAGATAGATAGATAGATAGATAGATAGATAGATAGATAGATTAAAACAGTTTGAAAAAGGATAGATAGATAGATAGATAGATAGATAGATAGATAGATAGATAGATAGATAGATAGATAGATAGATAGATAGATAGATAGATAGATAGATAGATAGATAGATAGATAGATAGATAGATAGATAGATAGATAGATAGATAGATAGATAGATAGATAGATAGATAGATAGATAGATAGATAGATAGATAGATAGATAGATAGATAGATAGATAGATAGATAGATAGATAGATAGATAGATAGATAGATAGATAGATAGATAGATAGATAGATAGATAGATAGATAGATAGATAGATAGATAGATAGATAGATAGATAGATAGATAGATAGATAGATAGATATGCACCTCCACATCTGCCACCTTCATCCGAGTCCCTTCCTTTCCCACAAATATATCGTCGATGTCCACCAGGATGAAGCGCTCCAGGGACAGAGATAGTCTTTTAGAGGTCAGGAAGGAGACGGCATCCACAAACACCAGCTTGTGTATCCAGAAGGAGAGGTTGTGTCCGAATAAGACCCTCTGGATGCCGTCGTGGAGCCCCAGATCCTGGAGCACAGTGGTGTGCAGACGAGAGTCCACTGAACGAGCTCTCGCCAGCACAACCGGCTCATAGCTGGAGTGGTTGGACTGGAAGACGGTCCAGTCATCCCCGGGAAGAGGACCACTGACCTGATAAAAATATAAAATAGAAAACCTATTAAAATTTCACAGGATGGCTATCTAATAATTTTATATATAAAGTGGTCCTCTTCTGCGACACAGTGGCTCAGTGGTTAGCCCTGTCACCTCACTGCAAAAAAGTCACTGGTTCGAGTTCCAGCTGGGTCAGTTGGCATTTCTGTGTGGTGCTCCGGTTTCCCCCACAGTCCAAACACATGCTCTATAGGTGAATTGAATAAACTAAATTGACCATAGTGTATGTGTGTGTATGTGTGTGTGTGTGTGTGTGTGTGTGTGTGGGATAATGAGAGTGTATGGGTGTTTCCCAGTACTGGGTTGCAGCTGGAAGGGCTGTGTAAATCATATGCTGGAATAGTTGGCAGTTCATTCCGCTGTGGTGACCCTTGATGTATAAAGGGACTAAGCTGAAAGAAAATGAATGAATGAATGAATGAATGAATGAATGAATGAATGAGTAGTCCTTTTCTTGGAGATATAAAACATTAACCCTCTTAATGTTTCCAAAAGGGATTTTTAATAGAGCAAGGATATTTTTCCACAATATTTCCTATTATATTTTTAAGGTCAATGACATTGCTATTTAGAAAATTTCGAACTATACAGCAAAATGCTGAATAAATAAGCTTTATATTGATATTTTCTTTGTTATTATGAACAATATTTGGCTGAAATACAACTATTTGGATATCAGGAATCAGAGGAAAACTAAATATTAAGAAAATCTACATTTAAGTTGTCTAAATGAAGAACCAATGCTAGTTACTAATATATTCTGATATATTTACAGCAGGAAATATATTTAGGAAATATACTTATAGATTATGATCTTTGCTTAATATTCTAATGAAATTTTGTCATTAATTAAAAAAAAACAATCTTGACTAAAACAAAAAAATAAAATAAAATAAAATAAAATAAAACAAAAACATAAGACTACAATAGTTTTTGTAGTACATGATCACAAATATTAAGTTATGATTGTTGAATTAACTAAATGAATTGCAAAAAAATAAAATAAAATACATTTTTACCCAGGAAAATAAAATAAAATAAAATAAAATAAAATAAAATAAAATAAAATAAAATAAAAATTTCCCAGGCAAATAAAAAAATAAAATAAAATAAAATAAAATAAAATAAAATAAAATAAAATAAAATAAAATAAAATAAAATAAAATAAAATAAAATAAAAAAATAAAATACAATAAAATAAAAATTTCCCAGGCAAATAAAAAAATAAAATAAAATAAAATAAAATAAAATAAAATAAAATAAAATAAAATAAAATAAAATAAAATAAAATAAAATAAAATAAAATTTTACCCAGGCAAATAAAATAAAATAAAATAAAATAGATTTTTACCCAGGCAAATAAAATAAAATAAAATAAAATAAAATAAAATAAAATAAAATAAAATAAAATAAAATAAAATAAAATAAAATAAAATAAAATAAAATAAAATAAAATAAAATAAAATAAAATAAAAATTTCCCAGGCAAAAAAAATTTAATAAAATAAAATAAAATAAAATAAAATAAAACATAAGACTAGTTTTTGTAGTACAGGATCACAAGTATTAAGTTATGATTGTTGTTGATAAATAAATTAAATAGAATAAAACAACAAATAAATAAATAAAAAAGTGATTGAGACAGTAAAATGCTGGATCAGACTCATCTGCTGTGCTGACCTGCTGTGCTCGTGTGATGTGCAGTAATGGGGATTTGGGGTTGACGCTGCAGTCCTTCAGGCCCAGGTTGGAGCGCAGGAACAGAGGGAAGCCTTTCAGCTGCGCGCTCGACAGACTGTTCTCGTTGGCCTGGCCACAGACAGGAAGTGACATCAGACAAAATGACAAACACACAAGAGATTTCATTCAGAAAAAAAAACACTGCAGTGTAGAGATGCACAACAGTTCTGCTGGGCCTTTATTGGTAATATAGTCATTGAAAAAAAAATTATAATTAATATCCCAACTGCACTCGTGCTATTTACAACAAAACAAAATTCCTTTGATTTATACAGAATATACAAACACATCTACAGTATATAGAGCAAGAGAAAAACAAAATCTAACATCAATGACTTGATTCCTTACATAACAGAGACATACTATATATATATATATATATATATATATATATATATATATATATATATATATATATATATATATATATATATATATATATATATATATATATATATTGGGGATGTTCCTTGTTGATGTTTGCATCCAATTACATTTACAGAAGTGATTTTATGCACAATGAAGACACTAAATACAAGAAAAAACCTCATCAAGATTGCGCCGTGGATGGCCGCTTCGGTGTGGGGCTCTCCAGTGTTTGCACTGTTTTTGTTAGCAGATACAACAACCTGGAGCTGAACACGCTCAAAACAGTGGAGATGATAGTGGACTTCAGGAGAAACCCCCCTGCACTCCCCCCACTCACCATCATGAACAGCACTGTGGCTGCAGTAGAGTCATTCAGGTTCCTGGGCACCACCATCTCTCAGGATCTGAAGTGGGACATTCACATAGACTCTATTGTGAAGAAAGCCCAGCAGAGACTGTACTTCCTTCGTCAGCTGAGGAAGTTCAACCTGCCACAGGAGCTACTCGTACAGTTCTACTCAGCTGTCATCCAATCCATCCTCTGCACTTCAATCACCGTCTGGTTCGGCTCAGCTGCCAAAACCGACCTCCGTAGACTACAGATAGTTCGGACTGCTGAACGAATCACTGGCACAACCCTTCCTACACTTCAAGAACTGTACTCTTCCAGAGTGAGTAAAAGGGCTCGCAAAATCACTCTGGACGCCTCACACCCAGCACACTACCTGTTTGAACTGCTACCGTCTGGTCGGCGCTTCAAAGCACCAAGCACAAAAACAGCCAGACACAGGAAAAGTTTCTTTCCTCAGGCTGTCTACCTTATGAACAGTTAAATATTCCCCTACTGTGCAATAAATATGTGCAATACTTTCTCATACGCACTTGTACACAGCACCTTATATCAATATACAATGCAATACTTTCCTTATTCGCACTTGTACACAGCACCTTATAACCTGTATATTTATAACAATCTGTACATACAACTCAACATCCAGGTTTCTTCACTAACCGCATCTGTTTAATGTTCATCATTTTTTATTATTATTATTTTATTTTTTCAGATTATTTTGTGTTGTCACTTGTCACTTTATGTACACTGGAAGCTTCTGAAGCCAAAACAAATTCCTTGTGTGTGTGAAGCACACTTGGCAATAAAACTGATTCTGATTCTTATACATCTCTCTATTTTATTGTTTTAAATAACACTTCTCAAATTAAAATAACAGATTATAGAATAATAGAATATGGCAAAACTCATTGTTTAATGATCCAGAATGGGAATTTATGTTTAAAGGGTCACAAAACACATTTTTTGAGCTGTTGACAGTTATATATGTGTCCCACGCTGCTATAAACGCTATTAGGACACATATATTTCACAAAAAAAGTGAAAATTGGTTGTTTTTGCGTTACTTCGAGCAAATTCGTTCTTCCGGTTTGAAACGAATTATTGAAGCGGCGTCACGGCGATCAGATTGTGGAGAGTGGACGTCTGTACCTGCGAGTGTATTGTGACGTCTTTGAGTGTGCAGCATTAATTCATGAGAAAGACATGGTTTAAACCAATCAGCGCGCTCTATTGTGTATGTGGTGCAACTTCGGTAATATGCATGATAGCTTCGAAGACCTGTTACAGGTTTCAGAAGGCAGAGAGATGCCACGTTGTGTTGCCAAAACAAGTAGAAGAAAAAGAATTGTTTGGAGACATGGGTCGTCAGTGTTGCGTTTTTAAATGTGCTGCAATGAAGGTTTTGTTTTCATTTCCGCGCTATGAGAGCGCAGCTGGACTCACATCTGGATTACATTGACACGCCACAGAAATACATTTGCATGGATAATTTTTTACCCGAGAGCTTTTTGCATCTGGAAATGGTGAAATCCATATTTGCTGCTCATCTACTTTTAAATATGACACGGCTCCAGTTGGTGTTGATTGTCCTGTCTCTACAGATTTGGTAAGTAAGCGATCAGTAGTCTTTGTTTGTTTTTCAGATGGCAAAGTTAGTTCGTATCGTCAGCTCTACTCTTTCAGTTTTTAAAGACATACTTTAGTCAAAATTATTTAGTTACTAAGTTTACAGTATGTTAATATCACGACAATATTATAGACCGAAAGATCCGCTATAAATGCTGCTCTCCGAGTGTAAACATGTAAACACCTTAATCAAACTTTTACCGTCGTGTAGAATTTTCGCCGCATTTTGTGACAGGATAATATACACACACGGCTTTCTGACGCTACCTACCGAGTGCATCTAAGTTACCAAGAAATGTGGAGGTTTTTTTTCCCATACGGCATGCGGTATCAAACATTCCATTAAAACTAGACTCTTCCAGCAGTTCCTCGTATGCAATATCTGGTTTGTCACGGGGGGCATGCATAAACTGTTCCTGAATGAAAGTGAAAGTGCCAGACTGCAATTAAAGTCGACAAATTAATGAATTGGCAAATAATTCGATTGCTGTTGTCCATGTAAACACAGTCACTGTCTTTCTCCCCTGCGTCTGTGTGTTTGTTTTGCCTCTGTGAAAATCAGCGCATGCCCAAACGGAAACTCCCATTTTTATGCAAAACCTTCCCTCTTTCCCTCCCCCGACACTCCCACCTAAACAGAGCTAGACACACCCACTTTCCTGACTTTTTCCAAACTAGAGGTGTGAAAACCCCCTGTTGAAACAGGGGGGTTTCGTGGCCCTGATGTTTAAATAAACATATAAAAATCATAATTTAAAATATATATTTGCTTCCTAAGAATATTTAAATACTATGGAGCCAGATCAGTGGCAAAAAATAATACATTTACAAAAAAAAAATTCATACATGCACAGCACAATTGTAAATTCAAAACAATTCATGAATACAACACACAACTCGTCAATTCGCAAGTAAATATTTTCGACAAATGTGCAATTTTGATTCGTGTTTTGTATTTACGAATTGTATTTGTGTGTTTACGAATTGTGTTTTGAACTTACAGTATGTATTGAGTTTTGTAATTGTGTTGTGGATGTATGAATTATATTTTGTAAACGTATTATTTTTGAGACTTATCTGACTCCATAATTCTCACCTTAAAGAAGCCGATAATTCCTACTCCGAACTCGATGCAGTATCTGTCCAGCAGCTCCCTGTTCCAGGCGTCCATGTTCACATACTTCAGGATGTTTTCGTACACGATGAGAATAAAGCGTCCCCTCCGTCCCTCCATCAAAGTAGGCATGTCTCCTTTTCCCGGCGAAATCTCTGTCCGATACCGAAACCGTGCCGACTCCAGGATGGCCACGATCTCCTGTCCCAGATGGGAATACTGGCTCTCCACGAACACCAGCACCACTGGATCCGTCCGCGAGCCATCGGAGGAAAACGTCCCGCCCACAAAGGGGAGGGTTCGAGAAGAGGTCATGTAGAGGTCACCGGAAGCATGTCCTGCTGTGGCTGACGGTTCAAGCTCTCGCTTGACGGAATACAGGAAATATGAGGAGAGGAAAACGCTGAGGACGCAGAGGAGGAAGAGGAAGAGGAAGCTGGTCTGTAGCGGCACCTGGCGAACGAGACGGCGCAGGCGGAAAACGCAGAGCATCACACTAATAAATTAATAATCAAACGGCTATTAGGAAAACTGAAGATTAAGCTACATGTTGACGATACAGGAATGTTTCTGTGCATTTATGTGACCATCGCTGAAGCGGAGAGGAGATACGGCGCTCTGAATTTGATTGGACGTCCCTGCTGTCTGTCATGCGACTGGTTCCACCCACTTGCTCACTTTGACTCTGGTCTTTGGTCACAGGTAGCTGACAGGGGCGGGGTCTGCTGTGATTGACAGGTAATCATTACGATGGTTTCCCAGTGGAGATCTGAAACATCATAAATATGAAGAGTCAGGAAAAAGTGTTTACATGGAAAAATCAAAAATAGTGTTGCAAAATATGAAACTATTTTTAATTAAGGGTCAACAGTTAATCTTAAAAAGTTTTTAAAAACACAATTATGGTTCATTTGATTTTGTAAATTTGCTATTTAACTGCAGCTTCACACTGTACAGTTGTACTGTAAAAATAAGTCAAATTATTAAATATTATTATTGTCGGATTTTCTTATTCTACAGTAAATTACAGTAATATTTTGTATTTAGTTTAATTATAACAACAGCATAATGTAATCAGGAAAAATTGTGTTGTGAACTATGGAGCTATTTTTAATTTAGGCTGAACAAAACATACCACAATTATGGTTTAATTGATTAGCAAATCTGCTGTTTAATTACAGCAGTGCACTGAAGAGTTGTACTGTAAAAATAAATACAATTATTAAATTATTATTGTAAGATATTTTTTATTCTACAGTAAATTAAAGCAATATTGTGTATTTAGTTTATAACAACATTTAGTCTAATTATATAATTCTATCTAATATAATTATATTAAAGTATAATAAACTATCTGATGTTGTTATATTATCATTACTATTATTATTGCTATTATCATTATTAGTTTATAGTAGTATATAGTTATATTTAGTAATAATAGTAATAATATGTTTAGTATATATTAATAATTCCACCAACAACCCATTATTATAACAACAACAACAACAATTATTATTTTATTATTATTATTATCATCATTAATATTATTATTGTTGTTATTATTATCCATTTTATATTAAATTGAAATTATATTACAAGTGTTAATATTTGTTTTTTAAATATTTATACTACTTCCACTAATAATAACAACAACAACAACAACAACAACAACAAAAATAAAAATTTAAATATTGATTAAAAAGAATAAAAATATTATACAGTGAAATTATAATATTTACTATCTTGTTCAAAATTTCAACTATTAATACTCTTAATAATGATAACATTCAAATAATAATCTTACAACAAACTAATGTTCTTACTGTTACATATAATCAAAAAATAATAAAGAAATAAACAAACAGTTTTCCTCTCCGTTAGCTGAACAACAGAGCATAAAATTATTTTCAAACAATAGTTATTCGTTACACAGTATTTCAGTATTCATTACAGTATTTTATATCTAAAATACATTCTCTGTAAATTGCAGCATTCGATGGCCAGATTTTTGTGTGTAACAATAACACTACACATTACTACTACAGCATGACAAAAATGAACGACTTCCGTTCCGTTTATAATGCCAAATTGATTACCAATAAACCAAACAGACAAGCAGAAAAACAACAAGCATTTTTGTGTCATCAGTTTCTATACTGCCAGTGGAGAAATCAAAGGTGTGTGTGTGTATGTGTGAGTAGAGGAAAGAAACACACACACACATGCACGCATATCACAGTCAGATCATTGGCTCTGTAAATTCAGAAACACACAGCAGGACAGAAGCGTCTCTGAATCCGCAGGTCGCCTCTCACAGCGTCTCACAAACAATTTGGGCTGAATTTGCATAGATTTCACACCGTCTTTGGACATGATTCAAGAGAGCCATGAGATTGTGTCCTGATACTCTATGGAAGTAAAAACGCATCAGAATCATGCACTAATTCAGAGGTTTATTATGGAGCCAGATCAGTCTCAAAAATGATACATTTACAAAATATAATTTATACACCTAAAACCAAATTCACATTTACAAAATCCAACAGGTTCGTTCAAAACATGATTCGTAAATACATAAATCCCCATTTGCAATTTCAAAACACAGTTCGTGAATACACAAATCCAACTCGTAATTTCAAAACGCAGTTCGTAAATACATAAATACGATTTGTAATTTTAAAACGCAGTTCGAAAATACACAAATCCAACTCGTAATTTCAAAACACAGTTCGAAAATACACAAATCCAATTCGCAAGTTCAAAATCCAATTTGCAAATTCAAAACACGTTTAAAAATACACAAATCCAATTTGCAAATTCAAAACACGATTAAAAAAATACACAAATCCAATTCGCAAATTCAAAACGCGATTCGTAAATACACAAATCCAATTCGGAATTTCAAAACGCAGTTCGTAAATACATAAATACGATTTGTAATTTCAAAACGCAGTTCGAAAATACACAAATCCAACTCGTAATTTCAAAACGCAGTTCGAAAATACACAAATCCAATTCGCAAGTTCAAAATCCAATTTGCAAATTCAAAACACGTTTAAAAATACACAAATCCAAATTGCACATTCAAAACATGATTAAAAAAATATACAAATCCAATTTGCAAATTCAAAACATGATTAAAAAAAATACACAAATCCAATTCGCAAATTCAAAACACGATTCGTAAATACACAAAACCAATTCAGAATTTCAAACGCAGTTCTTAAATACACAAATCCAATTCGCAAATTCAAAACACGATTCGTAAATACACAAATCCAATTTGCAAGTTCAAAATCCAATTAGCAAATACACAAATCCAACTCGTAATTTAAAAACACAGTTCGTAAATACACAAATCTGATTCGTAATTTCAAAACGCAGTTCGTAAATACATAAATCTGATTCGTAATTTCAAAACGCAGTTCGTAAATACATAAATCTGATTCGTAAGTTCAAAATCCAATTTGCAAATTCAAAACACGATTCAAAAATACACACGTACGATTAGCAAATTCAAAACACGATTCGCAAATACACAAATCCAATTTGTGAATTCAAAACACAATTTATAAATACACAAATCCAATTCGCAAATTCAAAACATCATTAAAAATACACAAATCTAATTCGCAAATTCAAAACATGATTCAAAAATACATTAATTTTATTCATGAATTCAAAACACAATTTTTAAATACACAAATCCAATTTGTAATTTAAAAACACGATTCGTAAATACACAAATTCAATTCATAAATTCAAAACAATTAAAAAATATGCAAATCCAATTCATAAATTACGGTACAAAAACCAAACAGCCATTACAATTTAATATTTCAATCTACTAAAATGGTCCATTAAAAAAATCCCTTCCCTAAACTTCTGTTACTGTAAGTTTTCATCATTAAAAGTTGTTGAAGCAGAGAACAATGTCTAAAATAAACTGAAAACAACCATCAATCACAAACTATAGGAATCTGTTAATTGACGTCTACTTTTGGACAGTGTAAATTACATAGGCAAATTAGGATTTTTGTCACATACAAGAAACAAGCACACACACACAGAGAGATTGGATGAGAGCAGAAGTGTTTGTTCTCATTTTGCTGAACTCACAGAACTGCGCTGGCTCTTTGATGTGAGTGTTTGAGAGTCATTGTTGGAGCCTCTGGCAGCAGAAAGCGTTTGATATATGAGTGCAGCAACAAAAGCAGTGCTGGGACTCTGGAACGGGTCGGCCCATTGTGAGAGGAGGCCGGCCGAACCCTCGGGGTCACCAGGAATCCTCAGGCAGTCCCTCAATGACACTAACAAACGATGCTGCGCAGCAACCGCTCCCTCTTCATAGAAATGCTGTGAGAGAATGAGACGCTCAGCCGGCCCACATTCAGGCGCTGCGGGATTCTGACTAAACCTGAGCAGAAAACTGAACACTGCAGAGGAGGAGGAACTCCTGATGAGAACTCTGATACTCACAATGTAAATTATAGATCTTGATTAAAATTTTAAGACTGTGAATGAGAATTCTACATTAACTTCAAGGACTGGAGACAAGTCTATATATATATATATATATATATATATATATATATATATATATATATATATATATATATATACATATATATACATACACATATATATATACACATATATATATACACATATATATATACACACACATATATATACACACACATATATATACACACACACATATATACACACACACATATATATATATATATATATATATATATATATATATATATATATATATATATATATATATACACACACACATATATCTATATATATATATATATATTTAAAAAAAAAAAAAAAAAAAAAAAAAAATATATATATATATATATATATATATATATATTAGGGTTGTCAAATGATTAAAAAATTAACGTATTTAATCACTCTTTTTTTGTAATTAATCATGATTAATCAAGAAACGCCGTATTTATTAAAGAAATAAAAACATAGGCATTTAAGTGCCATTTGAATTTCAAAACAATCAATGCCAATAACAAACAAAAATGATTTCCATGTTGGATTCTAAGTGGACTACAAACACACACACAGACAGCGCAAGCAGTACAGCGGACCCGGTGAGTGAGGGATCCCTTCAGATTCATCAACATGTACGATCGTGTTCATCAAATTTGCTTAAACCAAGCGTTCTAAAGTATGGCTGTATTTTACAAGCAAGGATTCTGACACAGCAACGTGAAGCAGACGCTTTACAAAAGTTGCGTGTAGGGGGGAAACATGTCAAACTTTTGAAATGTGAGGGCTTATGAAAGTAGCTTAAAGGCAGAGAATAGGGCTGTCTTCGACAGCTTACGACTTCATCTGCCACTTACACTACAGTACATTTACATGGACACCAATACTCCGCTTTTATGATTAAGCTAATACTGATTAAGAGTCTATCATGTAAGCAGCGATTTTTGATTACCTTAAAGGATCACGCGAGTCCCGAAATGTGGAGGTTTTTCTTTCCATTTGCCATGAGGTAACAAATTCCATTAAAACATCCTGAATGAAAATATGCTGAATGAGAGTGAACTGCTGAACTGCAGTTAAAGTCTAAAAACTAAAAATGAAACTCTGGAGGAAACGCAGGATAGCCTGGTAATGCGACATTAATTACGTTATACTGAAACTTTCCTTCTAAAGGAACACAACAGGAAATAAAAAATAAACTGCAACTGCTTTATTTGCGTTATTTTTTATAATATTTAAATATTTATTAATATGTTAAATATTTAAAATTAATCACATGCGTTAATGCGCTAATTTTGACAGCCCTAATGTATATATATATGTATTACATACATACATACATACATACATACATACACACACACACACACACATATATATATATATATATATATATATATATATATATATATATATTTATTTATTTATACAACAGTTCTGTCTGCTTCTCCAATCTGATTGGCTGATAGCCATGTGATATTCTGCAATAGCAGCACTCGTACAGCCTCGTCACCCTTCTGTATTACTCTGCCTACATAGAGTGACAGCAGATCAATAGACAAATATTGACAAATATTGCAGCTGTTGGACAACATAATGTACTTTTGAGGCTTTTTTAGGTGAGAATGTAGTTGTTTAGATTGCAACTATGCAGTTTATTTACAAGGATAGTGCCTATTTTAAATATTTATAATTTCCGAGATATAGCGTATTGGCATCCATCAGCCTGTCATACTGAGCAGAGCAAAGATGGTTGACTTTCCGCCACAAGATGGCAACAGGGACCGCATAATAAGCCCTTAGAGGAGAATAACTCCGTTTGTCATTTCAAAGTACAGCTGATCAAATCATTATAAAACAGGTAAGTGACATTCTATGTAGATCTCTCTCTTTTGTACAGTATGTTGTCGTGCTGTATTTATACCATAGTAATATGGTAGTATTTGCTTTGCTTTGGTTTTTTCTGATTTAATTATTGTGATCTCCCGATTGCAA
The DNA here is from genome assembly GCF_903798145.1 of Danio aesculapii. NCBI lineage: Eukaryota > Metazoa > Chordata > Actinopteri > Cypriniformes > Danionidae > Danio > Danio aesculapii. Next base: position 4,306,747 of record NC_079448.1, read on the forward strand.
CAGAGAAATACTAGGAAATCTCTGTAGACTGATGGCATTTCATGTTGTTCAGCCTTATAATCTTAAAATGTGAGCAAAATCACCTGTTTTGTATCACTTTAGACATTACGCTAGAGAATCATTCAAATACTAGCTCTTAAGGGACGTTTGTGAACTGGCAACGGTTTCTGCTGTTCTGACGTCAGCTGCAGATATAATGAATGGTGGAAGAAAGTAGCTCTTAAAAAAGGGGTTTTGAGACTCATGTTTGATTTTCCTTTTTATGTACACGATTATTCCCTTGAACTGTTGTAAAAACGTTATATCACACTAGTAGCATATATATGGGCAATATCACACGAGTAGCAGTGCGATATGGCTGTATATCTTCACTAGTGGGACACTAAGGCACTCAGCCTGTGGCCTCGAGCTAATGCAAGCCTCCCACCAGTGCTGATATACAGCCATATCGCACTGCTACTCGTGTGATATTGCCCATATATATGTACTACATATATACAGTTGAAGTCAGAATTATTCAGAAATATTCCTGCTAAAATTGAATTCTTTTATATTTTTCCCCAATTTCTGTTTAACGGAGAGAAGATTTCTAAACATAATAGTTTTAATAACTCATTTCTAATAACTGATTTCTTTTATCTTTGCCATGATGACAGTGAATAATATTTGACTAGATATTTTTCAAGATACTAGTTTGAACGGAATACAAGTGAATTTACCCATGCTGGTTGCACTTGGCCCAAAAACGCAAACTGAAAACTTTTTGAAATAATTATTTATTATTACGTATACAGCATATGTTTTAACCCTAACCCTAACCCTTCCAGAACAAACTTACATTGACACACATACACTACAGCCAATTTAGCTTAATCAATTCACCTACAGCGCATGTGTTTGGACTGTAGGGGAAATCGGAGCACCTGGAGAAAACCCACGCTGACATGGGGAGAACATGCAAACTCCACATAGAAAAGCCAACTGACAAACCCAGGGCTCGAACCAGTGACCTTCTTGCAGTGAGGCGATCGTGCTACCCACTGCGCCACCGTGCTGCCAATGTGTGTGTCATATATGTTGCATACATGGCATTTATTTTAGATATGTGGAATCCAAATATAAGTAACATGGTGGCTCAGTGGTTAGCACTATCACCTCACAGCAAGAAGGTCACTGGTTCGAGTCCCAGCTGGGCTAGTTGGCATTTCTGTGTGGATTTTGCAAGCTCTGAAATCCAAATATGAACTTGCATGTCATATACCTGTATGTAATTTGCATATAACGCCATATATCTGATTTCTTTATGGGACAGATGCATGACAGATTGAATGACATTTATATCAGCTCCTTCAGCAACATCCAGTTCCTTCCCTGTATATATTCAGCACTCAGACAGCAATTTTCATGCAGCAAAATTAACCCCGAACACAGCAGAATTGATACAGCAGTTCCTTAAAGCTGAAAACAAGGAAAATAGCAACCCAGAGTCCTAATAAAACCTAATTTGTGCTTCAGTCACTGCTCTTCTCTGTTCTCAAACATGCTTAATCCTTTCCTTTTATACAGTGATTTATAAGTAACTCATATCCTTCCTCATGACCTGATTCTGGGAACACCATTCTGACTGTGACAGGTTCATCACTTTAAAGCCTTTTATGATGAAGTCTGAAGTGTATAAAAGACTGAACCCAAGAGGACGAGGTCATCAGACATCAGCAGGGAAACACAATCACCACTGACAGATCCATGATGAGAAAATTAACAGCAACACCTCAGGCCATGTACAACACACCTCACACACGAACCATCGACCCTCATTAAACACACACACTGGGTTATTTCATTGGATGTGTTACAGGAACAAACAGCGCAGACACCCTGGAGACGCAGATGAGAGACCTGAAGGGCAGAACGGCCGCTCATTTATCACGTTTTGGCAGCTTTGGGGTTTGAGGGTTTGCTCTGAACACAAAAGAGAGCGAGAGAGGAATCGTTGAGGGCAGCGTTTAGCAGCAATCGCAATCAAGACTTCAATCGCAATCAAAACTGAGAGACAAAGTCGATAATCACTTCAGTTGCTTTGAGAAGGTGTTATTCCTGGTGCATGGGCTGGAGTTTGATTCTTACCGTAATATATTTAGTTCTTATTACAGTCATGCAAGCTAGGGCTAGAAAAATATGGAGCTTAAAACATGCCAAAACAATCTGAATTTGAATTGTGTTCATTTGAATTATTAAAAGTTGTAATTTAATAAAACTGAATATTACATGCCATTAAAAATTGTAGAATTTGGGCATTTGAACTTCTTAACTTGAATTTTGGGGTGGCATGGTGGCTCAGTGGTTAGCACTGTCGCCTCACAGCAAGAAGGTCGCTGGTTCCTGTCCCGGCTGGGCCAATTGACATTTCTGTGTGGAGTTCATGTTCTCCCCGTGTTGGCGTGGGTTTCCTCTGGGTGCCGAGTTTTTATTTCAGGCCACATTCTTTTAATCAACACTTTATTTAAACAGCTGAGACCAATAGAATTTAAAGAAGAGATGTTTTAATCCAGTTTTCACAGGTTTAACAATAGTAAGGTCATAATTAATTGGTCAAATTTGGATAAACAACCTATGCTTAGTACATAATGGAATGTAGCACTTCTCAGTGTTTAACGTACAAATGTCCCTTGCTATAACGCAGTTCAGGTTTTGTGGCCTCACCGTTTCGCAGATTTTTTTCAGGAAATTTGACAAGCTTTTTTTTTCTACAGCGTTTTGTGTTCTGCGTCCTGATTGGATATAGACCACTGTCAATCAATTTCCTTTGTGCCGTGTCTCCTGTACAGTACAGAATGCGTTCAGCTTGCCAAATTTACCAAGATGTCCTCGCCAACTATGAAGCGAACCTTGTACCGCCCACTAAGGTAGCGCCCATGCTACTGTGATGGTTGTGTTTAGGGTATGGGGAGGTGTAGGCGATCGTCAACTACATAGTGGAACTTGTACCGCACACTAAGGTAGCGTCCATGCTACTGTGACGATTAAGTTTAGGGTAGGGGGAGGTGTGGGCGATCGTCAACTACATAGTGGAACTTGTACTGCCCACTAAGGTAGCGTCCATGCTACTGTGACGGTTGGTGCTTAGTATGGGGGGAGGTGAAGGTGATCAGCAACTACGCAGTGGACCTTGTACTGCCCACTAAGGTAGCGTCCATACTACTGTGACGGTTGAGTTTAGGGTAGGGGGAGGTGTAGGCGATCGTCAACTACATAGTGGAACTTGTACCGCCAACTAAGGTAGCATCCATGCTACTGTGATGGTTGAGTTTAGGGTAGGGGGAGGTGTAGGCAATCGCCAACTACATAGTGGAACTTGTACCGCACACTAAGGTAGCGTCCATGCTACTGTAACGGTTAGGTTTAGGGTAGGGGGAGGTGTAGGCGATCGTCAACTACATAGTGGAACTTGTACCGCCAACTAAGGTAGCATCCATGCTACTGTGACGGTTGAGTTTAGGGTAGGGGAAGGTGTAGGCGATCGTCAACTACATAGTGGAACTTGTACCGCCAACTAAGGTAGCATCCATGCTACTGTGATGGTTGAGTTTAGGGTAGGCGGAGGTGTAGGCAATCGCCAACTACATAGTGGAACTTGTACCGCACACTAAGGTAGCGCCCATGCTACTGTAACGGTTGGGTTTAGAGTAGGGGGAGGTGTAGGTGATCAGCAACTACGTAGTGGACCTTGTACCACCCACTAAGGTAGCGCCCATGCTACTGTGACGGTTGGGTTTAGGGTAGGGGGAGGTGTAGGCGATCGTCAACTATGTAGCGGACCTGGTCAACTACGTCATCAAGCTGCAGGTTGCAGCGAGGACAGTCTCAAATTTACATAAATCTTCGACCGCTAGCAGTGTGACTCTGACATGCTGTACTGTGTGTTTGCATGTTTTCTCCCCACAATATCGACAAACAATTTTGCACCGCTAAAGGCACCCAAAAGGCAGAGGAAGATGCTAATCATCACACAATAAGTTAAGGAAGGTAAAAGTTACGTGCCAATGAAGATGGTTTTGATCTTTGGTTTCATTCTATAATACTGGACTTATTTTTCTACGAAGGGTTGAACTTTGAGAATGTTTAAACAAGAGAGAAACGTGTGAAAATGGTAATGCCTGTCTGAGAAAAGTGTATAAAGTGTGTAGTGAGGGGTGTTACAGCCATTAAATGTCTATAATAATAGTAAAAAATAAAGCTGACTACTTCGCAGATTTCGCTTATGGTGGGTTATTTTGAGAACGTAACTCCCGCGAATAACGAGGGACCACTGTACTGCATATAAACGATTGCGATAATAATAGTTGTTCACTATATTGCACAATCATATTTAAACATTCACTAATGAAAAACATTTATTTCTTTTTAATCTTTCCATTTATTCAACTCAGGTTTACTTGTATAGTGCTTTTCGCATTAATTATTGTTTCAAAGCAGCATTACAAAAGGTGCACATTATTCCATTACAATCAAATCATGTATTGATCATGTTTCAAGCTTTACAGTAGCAGAGTAGCCTTGAAAAACTGTAAGAGTACTGACTTCCTGAGTAGAGCACCAAAAATGTCATATAAGATTCAAGAACATGTTAAAAGATAAACTCTCGCTTTAGATATCAGGATGGTGTCTGATGCTGCAGCGGGACACACCGGTCAGATTTTCAGACTGTGGTAATTGCTCGGTCGTGAAACTCGGTCATTATTCAGGGAATAGTGAAGGGAAAGTCACTAATGAGTCCAGGGATGGCGAACACAGCCTGCAGATGGAGTCTGATCCCAGAGCAGACAGACAAAAACAAACTGAGCCATAAATCATTCAGCAGCTGTCAGGACAGATGACAATCACACACCTCAATCAGACCTGCAGTCAGAGGAGCATTCAGATCATATAGTGCATTTAAGACACAGATGATCTGAAGGTAAAGTGGGAAGAATTATTTTTGATTGAAAGTATGGTCTAATATTAAATCTAACCCACTGTTCACAGGCTAAACTAAATTATATATACATTATTTATATGATTATGAGGCCAAATAAAATCATCAAATGCATTTATCATCACACAATAAACCTGGCAATTAAGTCTCTAGAGATGCACCGATTGCAATTCTATAGGCGATTCCTATTTTTTGCTAAATGTGAACTGCCAATACTGAAATTTTTTCTCTAAGAACTATAATTATAACTAATAATAACAATAAGTCAGCACCAATACCCTAGTGGTTACGTGTGCCAACATATAATGTAGCACTGTGGTGCTCACAGTGACCCGAGTTCGATTCCCAGCTCGAGGTCCTCTCCCTGCTCCCAATGCTTTCCTGTCTGTAACCTTCACCATCACTTTCAACACCATGCCTGGCAGGTTATCTAGAGATAGATAGCCGCCGGGCATGGTGTAGATAAATTTTGGTAACCCGACTGAAACAAATGATTTTGCGAGCCCTGCATATTTATCTCGTGATGACCTATTTATTAGTTGTTGTCTTATTAGCTTGCTGACCTGTTTCAGCATGTCGAATCGGTGTCGACCATTAGCTGAAAAAGAGTGCTCTGATTGGTTATTCAGCAATAAATTAGAGTGCGAGTGTGATGTAGTGATGTAGCAAGTAAACATTTCAAGTCAAGAAGGAACACAAAGAGAACACAGTTGGGTTTCATCGCATTAGTTGTCTGGCGTCGGTTTCGTGTGTACACTGTAAAAAATGCGGGGTTCCACACAATTCATTCACGTTGTTCCGATACAAATGAAGTTAAAGGTCCCATGAAATAAAAATGAAGTTTTTTAGATATTAGTATCAGTTTTGTTAGTTTTAAGGATATCTATAAGCTAGTGTGGCTCCAAAACAGCATCAAAATTCGTGTTTAGAAGATATAAACATGTAAGGCTTGTAGTTTGTCTCTTCCGTCTGAATGGATCAATGTTTTTTTTCACCATACTTCAATTTATCATCAAATCGTGACCAATCAAATGCTCTCTGACCTCTTGATGCCTCGCCCCCTTCAAGACGCTTCTCATTTGATGCGTTTGAGCCATAGACTGTAAAATATATGGACGGAGCATCCGTGACGTCACCCATAGGTTTCTGAACACTGCAAAAGAAGCTACAAGTAGGCGCGGCCAACCGTCGCCATTTTGTTCGCGCATCATCGCACCCACGGCGGGATACCAAACAAGGCCAAAGAGGCGGAGAGTGGGCGGAGCTACCGACGCCTGCTGGCACTTTGCTTAGACCTGGCAGACAGACTTTACTTTGGGAGAAACGCTTGATACTTTATTACCTGCGACTCGTTTGTGTTCTGACCTCATGTGCTTGGCTGTACACTATATCAATAAAGTGTTTAGACTATTAAAACACTGTAGTAATACATTGAGCCACTAAACATTGTTCTTATGACGTTTTTCTACAGGAGGAAAACACAAATTACTTCCAAACACTTCAAATATAGTCTGTGTTAGTAAATGCAGGACTATTGATGAACTCCAGCATAACACTGTATGACAACGCTTCATATGACTGTTTTATAGTCTACAGCTAATCAATCTGTCACAATCTGGAGTGCTTTACGGGTCTAAAGAAAAATATTAATGATAAATGATCTTAAATAAAACAAATACATTTATAGAGATGGTATACAAGTATATAACTTTACTCACATGGGAAACGGAGGCCACGTGAATGGTTTGTAAGCACAATTAAGTGCACACAGCATCCCATATCATGTGATAATTGTAAGAAATAAGTCCAAAAGGCAGCTGACTGTGTAAAGCCACATAAAACAGAACAAAAATACGATGAATATGCCGAGATTAGTGGCTAATCTGCCGGATTCAGCTGAGGTGAAGTGACGGCGACCAGCGAGACCTAGCTGTCACTCAAGTGGCCACGCCCTTAATTATGCAAACTTAATATAACCTAAAATAAAGGAAATGGATGAGTTATAAAAAAATTCACCCCCCTCACAGTTGTCATGGAGGGTAATAATAGCTATATGAACCAAAATCGTTCTTTGTACCAGGCTGTAAACACCTTTTTTTCTGCTGTAAAGTTGGCCATTCTAACAGTGGGCTCAATTGCCACTTGCTCTATTATGGAGCCAGGACTAGCGGAATTTTGATGAATTACAGTTTCAGTTACTTCCGTATTGGCTTCCCGAGAGAGAGCGGGAGGTTGCCGCTTGGTTTGAGCTCAATCGCTCTTACAGGCGATGATAAAGCAAAACACTATTGGCTGTTTTTTTAAAAGGGGAGGAGCTACTCTGTCCTGCGCTCTCTTCATGTTCCAGTTGACATTACGTCAAACATCGAATAAAAATGCACATTTCAAAGCACTTCACAGGACCTTTCACAAACCAAATTTGTTTAGGTTTCCTCCCAAAAATCTTCAGAATTGTGTTGTTTAAGCTCGTTTTAAATAAGTTTTAACGAGCAGCAAAAAAAAAATTTTTTTGAGTGTACCAAGCTTAATGTACAATGACAATAAGTTCTTTCTTACAGCGCCCCACTGGTCAGACACAAATATTGCAGGTCTTTACACACTCAAAAAAATAACATTTGCTGTTATTTCAAAATAATTATTAAATTGAGCTGAAACAACACTATAATTGAGTTTTTTTGGGGGGGACAACTTTTACACTGCCTGACAAAAGTCTTGTGATCTATCCCAGGTGCAGGAGCAACAAATAATAACTTGACTTCTAGTTGATCATTTGGAAAAATGGCAGAAGGTCGATTTTTCCGCTGATTCATCATTTGAACTGCATCCCAATCATCACAAATACTGCAGAAGACCTACTGGAACCTGCATGGAGCTAAGATTCTCACAAAATCTGTCAAGTTTGGTTAAAAGGAAAGGAAAAATCATGGTTTTGGGGTTACATTCAATATGGGGCATGTGAGAGATCTGCAGAGTGGATGTCAACATCAACAGCCTGAGATATCAAGACATTTGTGCTGCCCATTACATTACAAACCACAGGAGAGGGCAAATTCTTCAGCAGGATAGCGCTCCTTCTCATACTTCAGCCTCCACATCAAAGTTCCTCAAAGCAAAGAAGGTGCTCCAGGATTGGCCAGCCCAGTCACCAGAGATGAACATTATTGAGCATGTCTGGGGTAAAATGAAGGGGGAGGCATTGAAGATGAATCCAAAGAATCTTGATGAACTCTGGGAGTCCTGCAGGAACGCTTTCTTTGCCATTCCAGATGACTTTATTAATAAGTGATTTGAGTCATTGCAGAGATGTATGGATGCAGTCCTCCAAGCTCATGATGAAGTCAGACACAATATTCATTCTGTTTCCACTGCAGCATGACTTCATATTCTATACTGGACATTATTTCTGTTAAGCAAAGTCAGACCTTACTGTCCTAACTAAATAATTATATATCAAGGCATGATCATATTTTATTTTGGTCAAATAAGCGTAATCTAGAGGCCTTTGACTTTCATATAAGCCACTGTTAATACCAAATGATCAACTAGAAATCAAGTTATTATTTGTTGTTCCTAAAACTTGGATCGGCGACAAGACTTTTGTCAGGTAGTGTTTGTTCAATAAACTTAAATTTGTAAACTTAATTCCTTCATGTTGTCCCAGCACAAATCGATTTGTATGGAACCCAGCATTTTTACACAGTGCAGTCAGGTCAACCAAGATCAACAGTATATACACTGCACTCACATACTGTACATGCATGCGTTTTTATCTATGCAATTAAACAGCCACCCAAGAAATCAGTCAATCTCTCCTCAAAAGTCGAACCCTTAACGAAGAGTATAAGGGCCATTAAAGCCAGAGCTGCAATGTAATGACCGGAGCAGAGACGAGCTGTTTAATATGAGATAATGAGTCCCGCTGAGACGAAGGAATGCTTAATCACACGTGCTGACTGTAAATGATTGATTTCACCCTCGTTACCAGCAGAAGCGCTGCGTTTGAGCTGAACAACAGCTTCGTAGACATAATTAGGTGCTGAAAACCGAATCGCCGAGATGCAAAAATGACCTAGAAGTGAAAACCCCACACCATTACTGAACAAAACACACTCACCACCGCAAAACACAAGGGCGCAATTTACCACAGGTCAAATGAACATGCTGGATGGAGAGAGAAGGTGTTGTAATATTGCTCATCTATTATTCAAAGAGCTCAATTATACATGGAAGTCGACAAGAGCAACTACAAACAAACTCCAACCACTGCAAACGCTTCAGAGACTTTCATTATGGGGGAATTGTGGGTACATTTTCCATCTTTCTAGATAAACCTATTCGTTTTCACAAACTTGAATAAACAAGTTTTGAATAACCACTAATTAAATCAATATTAATGTTTATATGTGTATTTAGGGACATTTTGTCTTGAAAATATTATCTTAAAAAGACTTATTTGTAAGTCACTTTGGATAAAAGCGTCTGCTAAATGACTAAATGGCTAAATGACTAAATGTAATGTAAATGTACTTATGTTTGACTTTCTCTGCCTATGAAATGATATACTTAGCTTCAGCTATCATGAAAGTATTAGCTCTAATTGTAATCTTTTTTGTGTGAAAAAGTCAAGTACACACAGATACACTCACAAAAGCACACCACACTCACTGAAACATTAAATAAGTATTAAATGAAAGCTCAACAATGATTGCAAATGCTTTAGGAGCAGAAAAACAAAGAATATATGTTGATTTACACTACATTGACATTAACTAATTGCTGACTTAATTCAAGAATATATTTAAAGATTATTTCTTGTTGTAGACATCAGGATGGGTCACACCAGTCAGATTTTCTGACTGTGGCAACTGCTAGATCGTGAAACTCTGTTAGTATTCAGGGAATAGAGAAGGGAAAGTCACTAATGAGTGCAGGGATGAAGAACACAGCCTGCAGATGGAGTTTTTCAAGCATGTCCGATCATCTTGATGAAAGTAACTTCCTTTTTGGTTAGAAAACCAGATTTTTTCTGCAAAATATATTTTTCAAAACACACAATCAACTACTCTGAATTTATTTATACAGAACTGTTGAACTGCAAGTAAATTACGCAACATAGGCTCATTCTGAATACGTAGCCCTATATATGTTTCTGGAGACTGTGAATTATGTAGCCAGAAGTACGTATGGCTGTATTTAATTTTTTAAGTGAATGCTATGGGGCGGTGTGACGCCGTTCCTTTTTTACGGTTACCAGCTGACCTTTGTATGGACAGCTTTCCCACTGTAACCAGTTTGTCCTGTTAGATCACCATGTACGTCGGCGAACTTGAGACGCAGAGAGTAGTTGACCATGACGAAGGGGTTTGAGTCCGGTGAAGAACAGTTCCAGAAAGTGGGTAAGACAAAAACAGAATCCCAAAAATTTAATAAACAAGTAAATAACAGGGTGAGAATGTGGTAAAATCTGAAAATGTGGTAAAAATCAGACGAGGGCTTTTCTTTTTCTGGATTGCTTTTGAAATTTGTTGGTTGGGTTTAGGGAAGTGGGTGGGCGGGTCAATCAATAAAATTGGTTGGGTTTAGGGAAGGAGGAGGGTGGGTCAGTCGATCGGTCAGTCAGTCAGTCAGTCAAACTGTCAGTTAACAGCAGCCTCTGGTGGGTTTACACGAGAACAGAAGGCGCGAATGGCACTTGCGACACAAATTTGAGATCTCAAAAAGCGTACACAGCGGCCTCTCATGAATTTGCGAAAACAAAAACTGCAAAAAAAAAACCTACCCCCGGGACATATTTCGCAGTGTCCAGAAATGTATATAGAGGTACGTTTTCAGAATGAGCCTGGGATAAATTTATAAGTAATTGTAGTAAAATTACCAAAAATAAATAAATAAAAATAATCCCTTACTTAAAGAGCACCTATAGTAAAAAATCTACTTTTCAAGCTGTTTGGACAGACATATGTGCATGTATGGTGTATAGACCATCATATTGGGGTGATATAAGCACACCCAGTGCTTTTTTTTCAATTTAACAACATAAAAAACGGTGGACCAATTGGAGCGGTTTTCAAATCGACCGCAACTTTATGTAGCAGTGCGGTCCCCCCGCCCACCAATATTGATTGACAGGCGCGTCATCATATCCTCAGTTTGTTGATTCACGTCCGCCATTTTCAGCGTGAGTCGAAGCGATATCACTAAAGGAACACCCTAGCTCTATTTTTAGATGCAAGGCTCATTGGGCTCAACACAAGATCAATATTCTCCACATTATCACTCTAATCGGAATTATTGGTTGTATCTTTAGGTAGGTTTGCAAACATGTGTACTTCTCATTGAGTCTACCTTATACTTCAGCCGTTTGCATTTCTCGCGATCCCAGAAGCTCCCTGTGATCTTAACTAGCATGCGTTTTAGAATTCTAAACATCGGTTTCTATCAGGGTACACTCAAGTCGACGGCTGGGCGCCGCGGACCGCTGCAGAAACCTATGTTTAGAATTCAAAAATGCGTGGCGCGACGATTCGGGACACTTCATGTCTCTGCCGCGCCACAGAGTGTGTCTGGTGTGCCGTGTCGCGGCTTCGAGCGGCGCATCCGGTGCCTCAGTCAAAGTTAATTCAGTGTGCGTGGTTATTAGTTTCTGTGTAGAAGCTCGGCACTTGAAACTACCACACAGTTGGCTGTAAAACTGTACAAAGACACACATGATTTTGTACTCTCTGCTTGGTCTGTGTCCGAGTCGTACATGTACAACAAGCAACACACCCCTAAATCAGCGACCTGTGGACACGCCCCCAACATGACACTTTTTAACACATTATAATAAACAAATCTGAATTGTGTTTTAAACTGAACCTAAACTGGCACACTCAGAAGAACCATAATATTAATATTAAATCATAAAAAAGAGGTCAACTATGTGCCCTTTAACTTATTAAGTGACTTATTGTCAGGAATAAGTAGTTTAATTACAGTAACATGTAACCCAATCCTGAGAGAGACATAGAAATTGTGAAGAAGCTAGAGGACCAGGATTGTAAACCAATATGTTAGATGTCTCTGGTCTGTGCTGTATTCATATTCTAGGCAAACTGCAGGAATATGAGGTTGTTTTTGTGTCTTGAGTTTTTAAGTGGACAAATCTTTCCAATGCAATACACACTAACAGAACAATCACACCAGTTTGTTTAATTCAAACCAAACCTCTAAAGCAAATTTAAGAGAGAAATCTGGGACAAAGCTGATATTTCATAAAACAAAGCAGATCCAACTTTCGTTTTCTAGCAATCTTTCATTCTTTTGCGATCTCAATGAGGTTAAAATATTGTAAATAAACGAAAACTGTTTGTCGTATGTTTTACTACTTGTCTTTCCACTTCAAAAACTCCCTGTCAATGTTAGTTTTCAAATTTACAAGCGTTTCCGGAGTTAAAAAATGTCTTAAAGTAAACTCTGCACTAAAGTTTTATCCATGTATCACCAATAAAAGCTCGAGGCTCATGCTGATATTTACTGCAGCTCAGCAGGAGCGATGAACCTCTTTAAATCACAGCAGAGGTGTGTGTTTCACGGGCTCGTGCGTAACGAGATCGGCTCACACACACTGACTCTGACCCCTCACCTAAATATAAAAGCTCCTAACGGGTCAGATGATGTAACACGACCCCAAAAACGCCAGTGTGGTCTGACACCTCTGAGAGCAGGACCAACATACATACACACACACAGTCTCGGGGAAAAAGACCTGCAGAAATATTCAAACACTGCAGAGGAGACACATTTTGACCCAATTTATTTTCACGTATGAGCCATTCAAACCTAATTGTATCAAGATCTCCTGTAGGGCTGTGCAATATGACAATATTCAGTAGAAGGCTAAATAATTCGCCCTACTGTGAATTTTTTTTTTCAGAACAAGGGATTTTTCACAGTATTTCCTATAAGCAGAATAGAAGTTAAATAAAACATCAAGGTTAAACATAAATTACTGTTGATATTTTACGTAAATAATTGTACTCTATATTATACCCTTTTTCATTTTTTAAAATTTATATATTTTTTTATTATTATTTTTATTCATTGATTTTTTTTACTGTTGTTATTTTTATTATTATTATTTTTATTCAATAATTTTTTTTACTGTTGATATTTTTTATAATTTTTTTCATTGAATTTTTTTTACTGTTGTTATTTTTTTATTATAATTTTTATTCATTGAATTTTTTTTACTGTTGTTATTTTTTTATTATAATTTTTATTCATTGAATTTTTTCACTGTTGTTATTTTTTTATTATTATTTTTATTCATTGAATTTTTTTTTACTGTTGTTATTTTTTTATTATTATTTTTATTCATTGATTTTTTTTTACTGTTGTTATTTTTTTATTATAATTTTTATTCATTGAATTTTTTTACTGTTGTTATTTTTTTATTATAATTTTTATTCATTGAATTTTTTTACTGTTGTTATTTTTTTATTATTATTTTTATTCATTGAATTTTTTTTTACTGTTGTTATTTTTTTATTATTATTTTTATTCATTGATTTTTTTTTACTGTTGTTATTTTTTTATTATTATTTTTATTCAATGAATTTTTTTTACTGTTGTTATTTTTTTATTATTTACTTTCATAATTTATTATTAAGTTTTGTATGTTGTTCTGGAATTGTTTTGTCTTAATGTGATGTTCAAATGTTTAAATGTCTTGTTTTAATGTTGAGGAAAACCCAATAAAAAATTGAAATAAACAAAAAAGTATTTCCTATAATATTTTTTCTTCTACAGAAAGTCTTATTTGGTTTATTTTGTCTAGAATAAAAGCAGTTTTAATTTTTTAAAGCCATTTTCAGGTTAATATTTATAGCCCCCTAAACATTCTTTTAATAATTAGATTGTCTACAGAACAATGTAGACACTTTAAGCTGAATGCTAGTACCTTGAAAAATACCTATAGTCAACTATTATACTGTCATCATGGCAAAGATAAAAGAAATCAGTTATTAGAAATGATGTTGTTTATAAATGTGTTGCAAAAATCTTCTTTCCGTTAAACAGAAATTAGGGAACAAAAAATATACAGGGGGTTAATAATTCAGGAGGGCTAATAATTCTGACTTTAACTATATATTGCATGAATAATATAAAAAACTTTCATACCATTTATGCCATGGTGCCACAAAATACACTGTTTAGCTTTTGTAATACTCTTTCA
>NC_079448.1:4328438-4350938 GCF_903798145.1 Danio aesculapii
TTGTATAATAATTTATCATTTGCATGTGTTTTTACAGCCTGTGATAGTATAATGATTTTAAAAAGCATTCAGGCATAAGAAACCATAAAACACTGTTTATTTCAATTCTATCTTCTTCTTTGCTCTATTTATCTGTGGTTGTAGATAGTTTAGTAGATTTTATGCAGATCCAGTCCTGCTACGGAATCATCCCAATCGATCTAAAATTAAAAATAATTTTCAAATAGAGATATTCAAGTCATCTGGTGAAATTGAATTCCCATTACAATATATATTGCAGAATAACAAAATATCGCAATGTTAGATTTTTAGAATATCGTGCAGCCCAAATATATATATATATATATATCGTCACCTTAAAATTATTAGGTTCTATCTGATATTTTTGTCAAAATTGAGTTATTGACATATTCGTATTAAATAACAACTTATTTACATTATGGGATGTTTTTTACAAGTTGTTTACATTTTAAGACATTTTTATTTAAAAAAAACAAATGTTACACACATACTGTTTGCTATGGAATGCAAAAACTTTGAAGCTCAATATCTCAAAATCATTCACAATGCAGATAGAACCTATATATACATATATACATACATACATACATACACACACACACACACTTGATTCAATGAAACTGATAATAATTTTGACCAAAATAATCGTGATTATGATTTTTTCTCATAATCAAGCAGCCTAATGCATGTAGGTTTAAGATTATGTTGTATATAAATACAATTAATTACTCGATTTCTGTACATGAATACTGTTAGACTCCCCAGAAAACCACAAAGCTCTATTTAATTCATTTGTATCATTGCTCTGTTGCATTTGTAACTTGATTATTATACTTTATGCATATGCGCTGCCCTTCAAAATCATTCCAGGCAATCGAAATAATTAAATAACTTCTAATTGGAGCTATTCAAGTGAACTGGTGAAATTGTATTTCATATCGCAGAAATATGAGGGAGTTTTTTTACAATTTCGCAGTCCTCGACTGTAGTTTAAATTACTGTCTTTTTCTTTGTATGACACTTAGATGTTCCAGTACTCTTTAGACATTATCTTGACCATTATAAGCCTTCATTTCATGTCATACAACAGAATAGAGGCTCTCCGGAGCACATAAAGATCATATTTATACAGTAAAAAGTACTTTTTACATAAAAATATCTCACTAGGCTTTTATAGACACCCAAGAAAGACAGGAACAGTCTTGCTCTTAGGTTTGTTCACACACAGGCAATAAAAAAGCTATTTATAGATTAATCATCTTACAACTAGCCTTTTTAAATTATAGTATGACTTTACTTTTTGATTTATCACAAAGTTTCTGACCTGATTAAGACTAAATCTTTCTGATTGTGATGACACAAAACTAATAAATTAGAACTTTCTTACAATCAATAAATCCCTCATAGCAGCTGTAAAGACTGTTGAAAAGCAAGAAAACACACAGGCGTCACTTCAGCTAAAAATAAACATACACACTACATGACAGCTGTGGAGTGGATAGAGTTCATGGGTCACGTGCAAACACACACTCAAACATACACACACAAAATTAGCATACTCAGAGTTTCAATGGTTTTTATGCAAAGATAATACTTGCCAAACTTTATAACCTACTCAGACATTTAATCCTCATGCAGAAGCGCTAATACTAGTAGACATAAATCAGATCACGGTTCAGCTCATTCATTTTTTTAAACACACTTCCACACCTGTCAATGTTCTTTCATTCATTCATTCAATCATTTTCCTTCAGTTTAGTCATCACAGGGGTCACCACAGCGGAATGAACCTTTCCGGCCGCAACCCAGTACTGGGAAACACCTATCCACACACTCATTCACATACACACTATGGCCAATTTAGTTTATTCAAGTCAGCTATAGCGCATGTCTTTAGACTGTGTGGGAAACTGGAGCACCCGGAGGAAACCCCATGCCAACATGGAGAGAACATTGAAACTCCATATAGAAATGCCAACTGGCCCAGCCGGGACTCGAACCAGCGACATTCTTGCTGTGAGGCAATAGTGTTCAAATATCTTCTTTTGTGTTCAACAGAAAAAAGTAGCTATAACTCTTAATGATTGCTTTTTTTTTTCTTTTTGCTGATGACAAAAGAAGATATTCGGAAGAATGTTGAAAACTGGTAACCATTGACTTCCATAGTAGGAAAAACAAATGCTATGGAAGTCAATGGTTAATATCTTCCATTGTGTTCAACAGAAAAAAGTAGGTATAAACCTTTATAATTGTTTTTTTGTGTGTGTTTTTTTTACTGATGACAAAATAAGATATTCTGAAGAATGTTGAAAATCGGTAACCATTGACTTCCATAGTAGGAAAAACAAATGCTATGGAAGTCAATGGTTAATATCTTCCATTGTGTTCAACAGAAAAAAGTAGGTATAAACCTTTATAATTGTTTTTTTGTGTGTGTTTTTTTTTACTGATGACAAAATAAGATATTCTGAAGAATGTTGAAAACTGGTAACCATTGACTTTCATAGTAGAAACAAATGCTGTGGAAGTCAATAGTTAATATCTTCTTTTGTGCTCAACAAAAAAGTAGGTATAAACCTTTATGATTGCCTTTTTTTCTTTTTGCTGATGACAAAAGAAGATATTATGAAGAATGTTAAAAACTGGTAACCATTAACTTCCATTGTAGGAAAACAAATGCTATGGAAGTCGATGGTTAATATCTTCTTTTGTGTTCATCAGAAAAAAATTAAAAGATAATGGTGAATAAATGATGACAGTTTTTTTTTGTTGTTGTTTGTTTGTTTCGTGGTAAACTCTCTTAAAAAATTTTTTGAGTGCATTAAAGATCCTAAAGATGTGTGTAATAAACCACGGCTGACCAAAAGTGACACAGCTAAAATACACCTTCACAAATTAAACTCTAAAGTCTCACAAACAAGTAGGCCTACAATATTATAAAGATTGTGTACAAAAGTTGGTTTTATTTTCGCACATTCGGACATTCTCCTTAATAAAATAACATCAGGAATGTGTTCTTTGCTCATTCTAAATAGGGAAATCATATTAGCAGCCAATGACCATCAAAATACATTGTTTACAGTCAATTAAATAGTGCTAATTTTGTTTTAAAGTCATATTTAAACGCGACTTCAGACCAATTAATCAAAGTTTAGTGCGGTAAACAATATAGGGACCGTTAAAATGAACGAATCTGCTAACATAAAACCAACTTTACCTCAATAGTATAATGAATTCAATAAAAACCAGCAAGACACCAGCTGATTTAAAGTCAATTAGCTAAATAACAACAACAACGTCTGTTTAAACACCAATTTACACACTATCAACAACAACAAGATGATATCTGATCCAATCACTCTATCAGTTGGCACATAATTAGAACACAGTAATACTATAATCACTGTTATGATAATAATAATTATGGTTTAGTGTGAGAATATGCAGCAGATTTTCGCCTACCTGATTCCCCCTTCACACTGAATATATTATCCGGACGCTGCGTCACTCCTTCACCCGGAGAAACGCGCATATCCTGGGACGTCTTTCCGACGGTGTCCCGGTAAATCCGGTGTCTATTCTCCTCTGGTGAACGTGTGTGTGTGTGTGTATGTAGGGGGGGGGGGGGGGGATTTTCGCCTGCTGAGAGAAACACATGTGAGCTGAATTGAGTGAGGCGTTATGAGCGCTCGCCGCCAGAGGGCGACAGACTCACAAACACCACAGTACTCCAGTTAGTGCCAATTATTAACGGTGTTTTAGAGCGACGACTAGCGGCCAGAAGGCGACAGTGCCTATTGCCAAACCACCAAAGCCTGTTGAAGACAAACCAAAAGTACGCTAAAGACCAATTACCATGTTTGTAAACTTCAGGATGCGCGCGCAGGGAGGTGGCAGAAAAAAACCGGGAGTGCTAGCACTTACAGCGACGGAATGACGTCCCATGCGTTACAGAGTTTGTTGTTGTCTCAGAAATAAGATATATTGATTACACATTATATACATATTATATATATTATTTTTATCCAAACACTTTTTTCATTTGACAATACTATTACCAATTTTAAGCCTGTTTTACTCTTGAAAAATTGCTAAAATTTACATAACACATATTTTTACATTACTTTTCTTAAAAAGTAAACTCATTTAGTTACTTTTTGTTTTAAAAAGTGACTTATGATTGCAATATGACTTTTAAACATAACTTTACCCAACACTGATGGCAAACGCTAAGATATCAGGCATCCCTAAAGTCTCATTTAAAATGACGTCACTTCTGTTTTTTGATATCTGTTCAACACCAAACATGTTTCCTCTAAAAAAGGGGTAATTTATATCAGTTTGTGTGTGTAATTCATCGTAAACTGAGAAAATCAGACTGAGATGAGGAAGAACAGATCAGGAAGTGTGGAGGGAAAGTTCAGGGGGTGATTCCCGTGTCTGATGTAAGAATAGGAGGATTTCAGTTTAGCATCTTCAACATTACTGTAATTACAGTGTGATTTTAGATAATACTAAAGAAATGACTGACCAGACTGAAAGACACAGAAGGATTATTTGTATGAGTGAGACGGAAAGGGTTTGTTTGTGAGATTATAAATACAGTTTAAAAGCAGGATCTTCCACTGAATGTACAGTAAACGAGATTACAACGTATTTAATTGGATTTAAAAGTTACGAAATGTTTCTGAAATTAGCCTGTAATTGTCTTGTGACATCAGCAAATCTGAATTCAAGTTGAATGATGTGTATACTGTATTAATTTAGATTAATACAGAAATCTAAATTCATTTTTAAATACAACGAATGTGAGCATTTAACAAGCATCAGTTTTAGGTGTACATTTCTGTTTAATAATATTAGAGTTCATTTAAGTTGGTTTAGTTCTCAAAAAGCTGCCTTAGTTTTAAATTCAATCAAAAATAAAAGAGAAAGTGTCACATGAAGATGAAAAATGAAGATTTTTTTGCAAAACACATGACCAGCCTTGCTTTTTATGTTTACTGTGTTGGTCTGGTATTACTAAATCTGGTAGATTTGCGAAAACATTTTTTTAAAAATAAATTTTTGGTGTGTGTGTGTGTGTGTGTGTGTGTGCGTGTGTGTGTGTGTGTGTGTGTGTGTGTGTGTGTGTGTGTGTGTATAATAAGCATTTGTTGCATTAGCGACAATAATACAAATTAGAGTTAGATTGCATCAATATAGCAAAAAGTATGATTTTATTATTGTCATAAATCTTTTAATATTCGTTTTATTCCTTTCCTGTATTTATATATTATTATTAGTATCATTTTTTAACTGTGTGTTTCTTTTAAAAACATAGTATACTTTTATAAACATAGTATACACATAACATTTACTTAAAGGGCACATAGTTGACCTCTTTTTTATGATTTAATATTAATATTATGGTTCTTCTGAATGTGCCAGTTTAGGTTCAGTTTAAAACACAATTCAGATTTGTTTATTATAGTGTGTTAAAAAGTGTCATGTTGGGGGCGTGTCCACAGTTCGTTGATTTATTGGTGTGTTGCTTCACATGTAAATTAGTTTCGGCTTCCCGCCAACGTAACAAGGGGGCGGGGCCATGAGCTCACCCGTTCTGCGTTTGCAACAGAGTCTGACAGGCAGACAGAGAAAAAGCTGGAGTGAGAGGATCAGCATTCAGTCGTACATGTAATACTCTGACACAGACCAAGCAGAAGCATGAAGTGTCCCGAATCGTCGGGCCACGCATTTTTGAATTCTAAACATAGGTTTCTGCAGCGGTCCGCGGAGCCCAGCCGTCGACTTGAGTGTACCCTGATAGAAACCTATGTTTAGAATTCTAAAACGCATGCTAGTTAAGATCACAGGGAGCTTCTGGGATCGCTAGAAATGCAAACGGCTGAAGTATAAGGTAGACTCAATGAGAAGTACACATGTTTGCAAACCTACCTAAAGATACAACCAATAATTCCAATTAGAGCGATAATGTGGAGAATATTGAGCTTGTGTTGAGCCCAATGAGCCGTGCATCTAAAAATAGAGCAAGGGTGTTCCTTTAATGATATCGCTTCGACTCACGCTGAAAATGGCGGATGTGAATCAACAACTGAGGATATGATGACGCGCCTGTCAATCAATATTGGTGGGCGGGGGGGACCGCTCTCCTACGTAAAGTTGCGGTCGATCTGAAAACAGCTCCAATTGGTCCACCGTTTTTTATGTTGTTAAATTGAAAAAAAAAGCACTGGGTGTGTTTATATCACGCCAATATGACGGTCTATACACCATACATGCACATATGTCTGTCCAAACAGCTTGAAAAGTAGATTTTTTACCATAGGTGCCCTTTAAAATGTTTACATTAACAAAAATTGAAAACAAAATTGAAAACAAAAACATTCATTCATTCTTTTTTTTTCAGCTTAGTCCCCTTATTAATCTGGGGTCGCCACAGCGGAATGAACCACCAACTTGTCCAGCACATGTTTTACGAAGCTGATGCCTTTCCAGCTGTAACCCATCATTGGGAAACACCCATACACTCTTGCACACACTCACATACACTATGGCCAATTTGGCCCAATTCACCTTACCACATGTCTTTGGACTTGTGGGGGAAACCGGAGCACCCGGAGGAAACCCACGACAACATGGGGAGAACTTGCAAACTGCACACAGAAATGCCAACTGGCCCAGCCAAGACTATAACTAGCAACCTTCTTGCTCTGAGGCGATCGTGCTACCCACTGCGCCGCCCAAAAAATAAACAAAGAAATGAAAATAATAATAATAATAAAAATGCTAATGATAAAAACAATAATAATGACAACTTTAAAAAATAATAGATTAAGAAAAAGCTAAATAATCAATCAATAAATAAAACTCTAATATAAACACAATAACTACAACATAGCCCCTGATAACATTTCAAAGATTGACTAAATCTATTAGTATCATCAATAATATAGTGTTTATTAATACAGTTTTCCCCCATATCTGCCTGGCCCCTGTAAGCTCTAAAAATACATTAAAGCACATACAAAATGCATTATATTGTACATAATAACATGATGTGGAAGTTAGGTAGCCTGTTTTAGTTCTTTTAAAACCATGTTGTTTATAACATCGTTATTAGACTGAATTAATATTGAACACGAATAAATGCATAAATAATTAATTCAATAAAAAGAAGAAAGTAATGTCCTGAAGTTTCACTGATGCCTTTATGTCAGTCATTACTTCTGTATTTTAGTGTAACGGAGAGGTAGAAAAAGCATGATTGTTAGAAAAACAATAAGTAATAATGAGATGCTTTGACACTTATAAAGTTCATTCGTTCGTTCGTTCATTTTCCCTCTGCTTAGTCCCTTTTTATCAGGGGTTACCACAGCGGAATGAACCGCCAATTATTCCAGCATATGTTTTACTTCCAGCTGCAACCCAGTACTGGGAAACATCCATACACTCTCATTCATACACTAAGGCCAATTTAGTTTGTTCAATTCACCTATAGCGCATGTGTTTGGACTGTGGGGGAAACCAGAGCACCCGGAGGAAACCCACGCCAACACAGGAAGAACATGATACACAGAAATGCCAACTGACCAGCCGGGACTCGAACCAGTGACCTTCTTGCTATGAGGCGACAGTGCTAACCACTGAGCCACCGTGCCGTCCATATTTATAATGATAGAAAATCAAAATGCAGGAACAAAGAACTGTAACTGTAAGGGAACTGAAGGTTCTTCAGGATGACGTGATTCGAAACAGAACTGAGGGGAAAAACCCGTCTCACTTTGGTGTTTTCATCAAATTGAAGTTTCAAACATGATTTCATATTCATAGAAAGCACATTAAATGGAAGTAAAAGTTATAATGTCTTTGTGATAGATTAATACATGGCAAAATAAACGTGTAAAATAATGATTCAGCGTAATGGGTGTATTTATGTTAAAACAGCAAAAAGAAAGAGCTGAATTTTTCATTTAGTGCTGGGCAAGTTTGATTGGCATCATTTAAGTGTGTGTGCTGTCTATATTTCAAGAGTTCACACTTAGCTGATGATTAATTATAAGCTTGTTTGGCATGCTGTCCCGGGAGAGAGCCCTGAGCTCATAAGATCCTCGAGCCCGGGGCTCCCTCCCATTGCAAGGCGAGAGGGGAGTTTGAGCTCAGGTAGATCTCGAGAACTCCCCCGCTGTAATAACCAATGAACAGCCAGTGATTGCTCTTGAGAGATAACCATTTACAAGGAGCATGTCTATAGTGTCGGTTTGGATTAGTCAATTAACTTATGTTGCATGTTTTTTGAAGGGTGGGAGGAAACCGGGGAACCCGGGGGAAACCCACGTGAGCACGGGGAGAAAATGCAAACTCCGCACAGAAATGTCTGCTGGTTTGGTAAAGCCTAGAACCAGAGACATTCCTGCTGTGAGGCAACAGTGCTAAGCACTGGGCCACCGTGTCACCCATCTAGGAAGAAGGAGGAGTAGGGGTGGATGGGGGGATTCTTCAAAACGAAGATAGCGGTGGTACGTAACCCAGGGTATTTGTAGTAGCTTAGGAGTCGTCTGATTAGTGCATTGAGAATTGGATAATACGGATCCAGCCGCTAGCAATCATAAGCACGTGATCTTCTCGAAATTTGTTTATAACTAAACTTGACTTATGGATATATAGATACACACATGCATGCATATATTTGAGAAAATGTTTATTTATAGATTTGAGACATACGTGTATATGAAACAAATTATATATACATTTAAATATCCATGAAACAAAATCGTTTTGTATAATTTTGTTTCTATGTGTGTGTACGTATAACATATACATAATAAATACACACACACACACACACACACACATACTGTATAGATTATGTCGAAACAAAGTTTTATTTTGGATGCGATTAATCATGTTTAATTTTTGCCCAGCACTTTTTTTGCCCAAAGATACAATAAAGAATCAGAGATTATGATCAGACTTATGATTAAAGTCTTTTTTGTTGACAAATAAGTTCAATTTATAGTGATTGAAAGAATATTAACCAAGTAAAACAATTTAAAATAATGACTGAATCAGTGTATTGTTGCTGCACTGTCATCCAATAGTCTCTTGATATGCTGTCTATATGTAAATATGCCTAACAAGATTATATTAACTGTTTATATTAACTGTATTATATTAACAGAGAGAGACTTTTTGGATCTATACGTTAAAAGCAACTAGATTCCCAGGTCTAAATGGTGAATTAGACTTTTCTTCATTTTTGTAAAACAGTTTATCCATAGATGATCCACTGATTATCATCATACATTGTAGAATGTGTTTGTATTTTCCCATGTGTACATGTTTTTATACGTGTATGTGTGTATATATGTGTATGTGCACATGTAAATGTGTTCGGAAGTATGTATGTACATGCCATGTTTAAGCATTTTTTGTATATCTGTGCATGGTTTAAAGTCACCCTCTATTTATGCTGAATTAATGATGATAGTTGACTATGTCGGTTAAATTATTTGAGCATTGTAGAGATGTTTGAATGAGTCATGTGACCATAGTACTCAAAAGAGACTCTAAACGCACCTGATCACTGTTTACCCTGATGAAGGCAGATCTCTGCCGAAACGCGTAGGTTTCTTTTAAGATTAAGCCATGTGAATAAAGGCTTTTTAAATTTTCCACATATTCCCAGTGCCTTGGACTAATTTCTTTTGATGTTTTGATGAATCCCTCACCCAAAGAACACCGATCAAATATTTGAGTTACCCCTGAGCGCTTTTTGTTTGTTTTTTCTGGAATTATATTAACTATTGTTACACTGAATGACATCTTAATGTGTTCTGTAAATCATGTTTTTTTATTAAATACAATTATATTCTCATATGCATTAAACAGTGAAAGTTGTGTAATAACCTACTTTTATAGTTTTCATGCTTGAAAAAAGTTTGAGTACGTTTTTAATACCGGTAAAGGTTTTACAAGCATAAAGAGAAAAGACTTTGTAAATAATTTACATTTGTTTTAATATTAAGAAACCTCAACTGGCTTCTTTTTATATTTTCATTTGTTATTGTGCACTAGTAAATTACAATTACAGGAAAAACAGGCATCAAAACCAAAAGTCATTCTTTTTCCTTTGGCTTAGTGTCTTTATTCATCAGAGGTCACCACAGCGGAACGAACCACCAACTATTCCTGTATATGTTTTACACAGTGGATGCCCTTCCAGCCACAACCCAGTCCTGAGAAACATCCACACACACTCATTCACACTTATACACTACGGCCAATTTAGGTTATTCAATTGACCTATAGCACATGTGTTTGGACTGTGGGGGAAACCGGAGCACCAGGAGGAAACCGACGTGAACACGGGGAAAATATGCAAACTCCACACAGAAATGCCAGCTGACCCAGCCAGGACTCGAATCAGCGATCTTTTTGCTGTGAGGCAACAGTGCTAACCACTGAGCCACGTTGCCACCTCAAAAACAAAAATTCAAGATAATTGAAATTCAAATGAAAAAGAAAAAACAAACAAAAACAAAATGGGAGACATTCACAACACTCCCAATACGGCTTCATTATAACCAGGGGCGGATTTAGTGATTTGGGGGTCCTAAGCAAATCCAGCCATGAGGCTCAAAAGTTTTAAAATGCACCTTTTGTACTTTTTTTGTTTTTAATTTATTTATATAAATTTTACTTTATATAATTTATACTTATATCACTCGATCTCCTTTTCTACATTTTGTCTTAATGCAAAATAATAATAATAACATGTAACATCTTCTAAAACCTTTGAAATGATTTGTTTTCTTAAAATGAATTCACAACTAAAAGTAATAAATGAACTATTTCATTTTTAAAACTAAATCTTTACTGATTTGACTGCTGGACTGGTCCAAGATTGAGGGTGGGGGACACAAATTAAAATTTTTAGACCCTCACCATACAAAACATGATAGAAAAACATTGTTATCTATAATTTATATAGATATAATTTATAGGTATTTATTTGGGGGCCCTCAGATTTCCTGGGGCCCTAATCGGCCGCTTACCTTGCTCACTGGTTAAATCCACCCCTGATAATACTTACAATAGATAGCCAATGCTTTGAGAGACTTAAAAGAGTAAGTTTGTTACCAAAAACTTTCCATAAGGAGGGTGATTTTGAAAGTCTGCATTTGTGGATGAAGAATTTACCATTTAAAATGATCAAATTAAACAAAATTGTTCATTTTTTATCATTATTTTTAAAAATAACAAATAATTTCACCTCAACTGGCTTCAAAACCCAACATATCTTCTGATAAAATCAATGTTTTTGTTTTCGGAAATCAGGTCAGCGGTCCATATAGACCATAATTTCACTTCATCTTTGATATTTAGAAGTGACGGTGTATCACAGTGGAGTTTTGTGAACTTGATTCTTCTTTTCAGTTCTGTGTTTTAAGAAGAACAACAAGTTTCTTTAAAAGGAATATGTTTTCTCTGCGGCGTCCAATCAGAGAGCACGAATCATTGGTTTCTTGGCAGAACTTGCGCTAATTTACTCATATTTCATCATGTTTATGTTTTTACCTCCACATAATGTTACTCAAAACTGTTTACAAAGCTATTCTGTAAAACTTTATAATCTTACTAGGCTATTAAAGTTATAAGAAATATATAATTAATGTACATTTAAAAAGGCATTACACAAAACAGAGATAGGCTATCACTTTCACTTACATACCGAATGCAAAAGGCCTGTGTTTATAGCTAATTAATACCCATTTTATTCCATTATGTTACTTACAACCATTTAAATAGCTATTGTGTAAAACTTTATATTCATATTATGCACGTAAAGTTTAATATATAATGTACATTTAAAAAGATAAGACACAAACTTTCACTTTAATTACCTCACCTCAGATTATAGCTAATTAATGCACATTTTACATCATCATTTTACTTAAATATCTATAGTGTAAAACTTTATATTCGTATTATGTACATAAAGTTTAACAGTACATCGCTAATGTACATTTAAAAAGATAAGACACAACTTTCACTTAAATTACCTCACGAATGCATAACTATAAGGCCTATATGTTTATAGCGATTTAATTCACGTTTATAATGAGCATTTATATACATATATTTGACATATTTGTGTAGATATTTAATTTTTTTTAATAGATTAATGGTGATATTTACTTCCTCTGTTTAATAAACCACTTTCGATAGTAACACACTGGTCGAAGTTTGAGTCTCTCCATCAACTGATGACGTTTATCTCAGCAGCCAATCAGATTTGAGAATTGCAGACGCGAGCGGCTGAAGTTCAGGCTCTAGAATCTGAAAACTGGGGCTTTCCGTCAGAGACATCCTGAAAAACGGGTTCGGGAGGCGAATAAAACCTTTGGAGGAACACAGAGACGGTCATTCAGTGTTAAAGGACGTAAACACGCACTTTTTTACTCTCTCACACACACACAGCAGTGATGGAGCAGGACCACCAGAACGAGTCTCTGATTCAGCGCGTCCCCAGTGCAGAGACCATCCTGGGTCGAGGCACCGCAAGGTAGTTGATTAGACTGTAAAGTTTGTAGCTCATGATAAAATAGCTAAATTATATCATTATATATTATTACATGGCATTAGAGCATTTCTAAGGAGATTTTAAAGAACTTT
Source organism: Danio aesculapii (assembly GCF_903798145.1). Lineage (NCBI taxonomy): Eukaryota > Metazoa > Chordata > Actinopteri > Cypriniformes > Danionidae > Danio > Danio aesculapii. Next base: position 4,341,138 of record NC_079448.1, read on the forward strand.
TTGGTACCCAATGACGTAATGTGTGTATAAAATCATAATTACTGTATTGCATTGTGTGTAGCTCATGATAAAATAGCCAAATGATTCACTATATATTATTACACAACATTAGAGCATGGATAAGGAGTTCAAATGATGATTTAAAGAACTTTTTGGTACTCAGTAATGTATAAATGTGTGTATAAAAATTATTTATGTATTGTAATGTGAGTAGCTTATGATGAAATCGTTAAATGATTTAATATTATTGCATATTAGTGCATTATAATAATTATAGTATAGCATTTCTGAAGGCAAATGTTCGTCTATGCATGATTTTACATAACCTTTTGGTATCAAATGACAGAATTGTGCGTATAAAAACATTATTTATGTATTGCAAATGTTTGCAGTGCATAATGAAATCGTTAAATGAGTCAATATTATTGCATATTGTAGGATTATTGCATTATAGTATAACATTTCTGATAGTAAATGTGCGTAATTCAAAGTTTTGTGCATATATCTACATTATTTATGCATTAATGTTTGTAAATAATAATAAAATAGTTGATCGTTTCAGTATGTTTGATTATTAGATAGTATTATTACATGATAATAGTTACAATATAGTATTTCTGAAGGTTATTTATCAAGAATGCATCTTTTAAATTTACTAAAGTTATTGGAAGTAAAAGGCCTCTTTTACAGGACAATATTGTGCATAGACACATTAATAATAACAGCCTAATAATTTATTATTAACTTAGTGTTATTATATATCTTGCATTGTAGAATTAAAAACAGAAGTAAATCGGTGAGGTTGAAAACAAACTCTGCATAGCTACCCGTGACGTCAGAGGCGCTGGAGTTAATGATTGGTTGTTATCATGAAATGAACCAGAGCTGCTTTGTGTTTTAAAATCCTTTTCTTCCATTGTAAAACATTAAAGATTTGATAGATTTAATAAATGACAGTTGTTTAGACATTGTCTTTTATATCAGGACTTTTTGTGTTTTAGGTTTATTTCTGAAATGAATTATGAATGTTTCACACTTCTTTTTAGAAAGCATTTTAGATTTTTTTTATACATTTTTACATGGCCCCGACCTAATTTGAACTAGCTTTGCTGTTTGACAAGTACAAATTTTAAACTACAAATATTTCATGTACTTAATATGAGGACATACATATGAATGTATTTCATATATCAAATCTAATATTAAACATTCCACATATAGTTAAGGTCATAAAACTAATAATAATCATTGTGCTAGAACTAAATCCCAAAATAAATTGTACTAAATATCAATTGTTTAAAATTGGACCTGTGCTATTTTAGCATAATTAAAACATATTAGAGTTTATTTATTTATTCATTCATTCATTCATTCATTTATTTATTTATTTATTTATTTATTTATTTATTTATTTATTTATTTATTTATTTATTTATTTATTTATTTATTTATGTTTTTAGTTTTAATCACTTTAGTACATTAAATTAAACAAAACACAATAAAATACCTGAAATACGGTTAACATTTTGTTTGGTTTTCACCTGTTTGTTTTATATTTATAGATAGTTGGAAGGTTATCATTCTAGTTATGATTCTCAGGATTGATCAAATTCCAAACCATCCAACATAATATTTATTTACACATTTTGTTGCTTTTATTTACATTTATTTGCTTGCATTTTTATCCAAAGATATGTGCGAAAGAACATTTATATTCTGCATTAATTTTGATTTCCTTTTCATGTGCCCTTTTGTTTTTTTTTGTTTTTTTTTTTCATATTCCTCTGCTTTCGTTCTATACGCTTGTTATACTACACTGGAAAAACTGTTACAAACCTTTAATATGAGTTGAATTTAAACAAATTGAGTAATTTTCAACTCAATTTGTTTGTTTAAATTCAGCCAAAAAAAAATTAATTCTGCCAAAATAAATAGTTTACAAACACATACCTTAAAAGGATTTAGTAAATCCAAGGGATCACCTTTGAATCATTTTTTTAGTGTATTTTATATGTAATTTAAATATTTCCCTCATTGTAAAAATACAAAAACAATCTCTGTATGGTTTGTACTATATTTTTGTCTGTTTTATATACATTGTAATTGGTTTGTTGTCATTGCAATGTAATCATTTAAGCAACACCAGATATATTTAAAAGATCCTTAAATCTATTTCTCTCTATTTCCTCAAATTAACTGAGAATATAAAACATCCAAAACAGTTAAACATCAAAAATAATCATCAAAAAAAATTCCATTTAACGCAGAGGGGAAAACATTTGTTGGTGGACAACAAAACAAACGCCTACTGCTGCAAATATTAGCAGTGACCTTCAGTCTGGAAACTCCCTTGAAGAGTAGAAAGTCCAGAGTTTAATATTTATTAGATTTTTTTTCTTAATGCAAATAGAATACAGAGTTGACATATAAACAATATTTGTATAAATACAATATCAGTTACATATATTGTCAATGGAAAAAGGTACAAAGAGAGAGTAAGAAAGAAAAATAATAATAATAATAAAGAACATGAATATGAACTTGAGGATAAGACATTTAAGGCTATGTTCACGCTGCAAGGCTTAATGCTCAAATCTGATTTGATCTTTTTTGCATATGTATCCAGTATCAGATTTCCAATGTGAACAGATCACGGTCCTAAACAGACCCGCATGCGCACAATGTGTAGGCCTACATTGAATGAAGTGGATAAAACATGTTGTCAGAATTGTTGTTTAATATGGTTATTGTCACACACATTTTATGAAGTGTAAATGGTTGTTTTTCCAGTACACTATAAAACACAACAGTCAACTTTATCAAATGAAATGAGTGTAGTTAACTCAAAATTGACTGAATGTTATTTCTACTCATTTGAGAATAGTTTTGAACTCAGTGTTGAAGTTAATGAGTTAATTAAATACCTCATTACTAGGGCCAGAGGGAATCTGTGGACATTTCTTGCTATTTCTGATCAGAATTTTGGTAAAAATCTGCGGATTTATGCGGAATGATTTTGGGAATACACTGAAAAAAATTATTCAAAGATGATTCCTTGGATTTACTAATTTTTTTTATGTTAAGTGGTTGTAAACAATTTATTTGGGCTGAATTTAAACAAACAAATTAAGTTGAACATTATTAAATTTAATTTGTTTGTTTAAATTCAACACAAATAAATTGGTTGCAACAGTTTTGCATGCAACACTTTTTTCAGTGTATCATAACTAAAACCTAAATATATCAAATAAAAAGTAATACCAATTAGATCCACTTTGTTTGGTAAACAAAGCAAGTCTCTCATATAATATCTCTACTAAAAGACAGAAAATATTACTGCACAAACTGTATTGTAAATAAATCATAAATATTTTCATATTAGTCAATAATATTATTAAAATTAATTAAAAAATCTGAATAAATATTCATTTACACACATTTACTCAAGTAAATAAACAGAATCAACGATGGGCTAAAAATATGCGGAATTCTGCACGCGCAGATTCCATGTGGGCCTTCTCATTCCTTCAACTTAAATGGAGTAAGCTTACAGTACTCATATAGATTAGTTTAACTCAAATGAGTTTTAGTAATCAATTTCCTCAAACGATTTGAGTTGCTTTAACTTATTGGGTTTTACAGTACTCAGTTGGTTTGAGTTCTCTTCATTTATTGGGTTTTACTGTGCTCAAATTGCTTCATTTACTCAAATGGATTAAGTTCACAGTATTCATATAGATTGCTTTTTTTTTTTAACTCAAATGAGTTTTAGTAATTAATTTCCTCAAACGATTTGAGTTGCTTTAACTTATTGGGTTTTACAGTACTCAGTTGGTTTGAGTTCTCTTCATTTATTGGGTTTTACTGTGCTCAAATTGCTTCATTTACTCAAATGGATTAAGTTCACAGTACTCATTAGGATTAGTTTTTTTGAACTTAAATGGGTTGTTACCATCGGTTTTCTCAAATGATTTGAGTTACCTTCACTTTTTGAGTTTTACAGTGCACTAATATGTATTTCTTTTGTGATTAAAAACACTGATCATTTAGATTTCTGTGGTCATGGTTTAATTCATGTATTAATTATTTAAGTGAAATACACTTAAAATCTTGTGTAGGCCTATTTGTTTTATTAATAAGTATTTTTCTTATGGACATATTTTTAATGTTAAATCTAACATTTTATTTAAAGGTTAATTGTTAATGATTGGTTAACAAGCAGCAGTTCAAAAGAGTTTGTTTGTGGTAAATGATTTGCCCTGCTATAGTATTAACTGAGGAGTAGAGGATATTTGCAGCACATAATGATGATGCAGGTCGATCGATACTTATGAATTCCAACATGACCGTTCATACTGCAGTCAAGATTGCTAAATATCAGATCTGTATCTGATTTAATACCACATACGAAAGTGGCACTAATCGAAATCGAAAAGATCAGATTCCATGCAGTTTGGGCTGTCATGACAGAAACAGATCTGAGGCACATGTGGGCAAAACAAATCAGATTTGGGCCACATTTGCCTGCAGTGTGAACGTCAGTTACAGTAAAGTTAGAATGAAATGCAAAGTCATTAGACACAGTTTTTATTTTCAGATAATGAAATTGTATTTAAATATTTAAATGCAACTGTATTTAAATGACTAAAGAAAGTCCAGAGGGGTTTTTAAATAGAAGACTGGAAAACTAAACTAACATTTATTTGTGATTATTTTCCCAAGCTTTAACAAAACATTTTGTACAATCAAGTTTGCAACACCCCCCCCCCCTTTTTTTTTTTTTAACCTTGCCGCCAAAGTGAATTAACAAACAATTAAAATTAAAATACAATTACAACAGGGATAGATAAAAATATAGCAAAATGGAAGAAAATAAATTAAAAAATTATAAATACATAGAATAAAATAATAATATTTTTTTTTTTTAAATAAAATAAAAAATAAACTTTACAGTATTGTATATATTTACAATTACACAATATCAAATGTGAAAATAATTCAAATGAATAATTACCTACAGTACATGATAATACAGATCAATAATCTGATACATTTATAGTGGTCTTCTACATAAATATGAATCCATATTGGTGATCATTTAAACCCAGGTTTAGAAAGTCCTGAGGTTTAACAGTGTTTTTGTCGTTGTCTGTGGCGCCATCTGCAGGAACAGCAATACCAAGGCCCTGAAGATCACCGGACTGACCGTCCTGGCCTGTCTTCTGCTGGCAGGACAGGCGCTGACCGCGTACATGGTATGGGGTCAGAAGGAGCACATCAACGCTCTGACCAGCGGACAGGAGAAACTCAAGGCTGAGCTCACCAGGAAGATGTCAGGTGCGAAAAACACAAATCTGCATAATTCACACGCTTACATCTTTCTGACACTGAAACAACATTGTGGATTTATGAAGTGTGCTTCACACAAGTGAGTGGGCTTGACAAACCACCTGTAGAAACACTCTTTTCTCTATATATATACAGTTGAAGTCAGAGTTATTAGCCCTCCTGAATTATTAGCCCCCTCTATATCTTGTCCCCAATCTCTGTTTAACGGAGAGCAGAACAAAAAAAATTGAATAAGTTCGACTTCAACTGTGTATATTTTTACAAATGGAAATGAAAGTTATGTACTTGTATACAAATTAAGAGCAAAGTGAGTCCTGTTCATCGTGTGCGTTAACTTCCGTCTTTCAGCTGGAGCTCCAAAGGCCATGTCTATGCCCATGAACAGCATGCCACTGTTGAAGGATTACTCTGACCCCACATCTGACCAGACCTCAGACAAAAGCAAGAGCGTTCCCCTCATGGTCAGAAACAGACTACAAAAACACTCAATAGTATTGCGTAATATTCTGAATTATTCAATTCTGAATATCTGATTCTCATTTTAGAGACTGCGCCCCATTTACTCCAACCAGAGAGAGGGAAGCGGACAAGTGGATGGTACAGCCAGCAAACATACACAACACAGAGACATTTGACATTAAATAAATCATATAAACAATCATAAATATCATAACAATATACATAACATAAATATCACACATATCATAACAATCACAAGTCAAATAAATCATGAAAAAATTAAATATAGATAAATATAGATTCATTTCTGTCACCTTTTACTCCATTTCCACTTGTTTGTAAGCACAAAACAATCATAACAATATACATCACATAAATATATGTACATAAATATCATAAAAGAAATCATAAAAACAAAATATTGATTCAATTGTAGAAACTTTTGTCACTTTCAACTTGGTTTCTATTTGTTCCTTGCCAAAAACAATCATAAATATCATAGCAATGTACATAAAACAAATATACACATAAATATCATAACAAATATCAAAAATAAATCATAAAAACAAAATAGATTAAATAGTTCACCCATTTCCACTTGTTCCAAACCTGTTTGTTCTGTTAAACACAATAGAAGATAGTTTGAAGAATGCTGAAAGCCGGTAACTATTGACTTTCTTGGTATTTATAGTCTTACTTTAGTAGTCAATGGCTTATGTTTTCAGCAGGATTTTTTTTTTTTTCGCGAAGCCATATCATTTGATGTTGAGTAAAGTGCGAGTTAAATGTCATGGGTGAACTATCCCTTTAAATAGTTTCAATATTCGATATACAAACTGATATATCGAATATAAAAACTACATTTATTCAATTGTAGTTCACCCAACAATTTTAATTCTGTCATTTTTACTCATTTTCCACTTATTCTCATCCTGTTTGATCTGTTTTGTTCTGTTGAACACAATAGAAGTTAGTTTGAAGAATGTTGAAAACCGGTAACCATTGACTTCCATAGTATTTTTATTCCTACTTTAGTTGTCAATGGCTAATTGTTTCTTAAATTCTACAAAACATCTTCTTTATTTTGTTTAGCAGAAAAAAATAATCTCGGAAATCCATGGAATCACTTAATGTTGAGCAAGGAGCAAGTAAAATGTCATTTTTGGGTGAACTATCACTTTAAATAATTTCGATATTCAATATACAAACTGATAAATCGAATATAAAAACTACATATATTCAATTGTAGTTTACCCAACAGTTTTAATTCGGTCATTTTTACTCATTTTCCACTTATGCCCATCCTGTTTGTTCTGTTCTGTTCTGTTGAACACAACAGAAGATAGTTTGAAGAATGATGAAAACCGGTAACCATTGACTTCCATAGTATTTTTATTCCTACTTTAGTTGTCAATGGCTAATTGTTTCTTAAATTCTACAAAACATCTTCTTTATTTTGTTTAGCAGAAAAAAATAATCTCGTAAATCCATGGAATCACTTGATGTTGAGTAAAGTGAGAGTAAAATGCCATGGGTGAACTATCTCTTTAAATAATTTCTATATACAAACTGATAAATCGAACATAAAAACTACATATATTCAATTGTAGTTCACCCAAAAATTTTATTTCTGTCTTTTTTACTCACTTTCCACTTATTCCCATCCTGTTTGATCTGTTCTCTTCTGTTCAACACAATAGAAGTTAGTTTGAAGAATGTTGAAAACCGGTAACCACTGACTTCCATAGTATTTTTATCCCTACTTTAGTAGTCAATAGCTAATGATTCCTAAAGTTCTACAAAAAATCTTTATTTTGTTCAGCAGAAACAAAAGAATCCTGTAAAACCTTGGTACCACTTAATGTTAAGCTAAGCACTTGTAAAAATTCATTTTTAGGTGAACTATCCCTTTAAAAAATCTTTATACATCGAATATAAAAAGCTAAATGAAGATAAAATTGTAGTTCACGCAGAAATGAAAATTCTGTCATCTTTTACTCACTTTCCACTTGTTCCAAACCTGTTTGATCTGTTCTGTCTTGTTGAACACAATAGAAGTTAGTTTGAAGAATGTTGAAAACCGGTAACCATTGACTTTCATAGTATTTTTATTCCTTCTTTAGTTGTCAATGGTTAATTGTTTCTAAAAAACATTTCCTTTTTTTTGTTTAGCAGAAAAAAATAATCTCTTAAATCCATGGAATCACTTGATGTTGAGTAAAGTGCGAGTAAAATGTCATGGGTAAACTATCTCTTTAAATAATTTCGATATTCGATATACAAACTGATATATCGAATATAAAAACTACATATATTTAATTGTAGTTCACCCAAAAATTTTAATTCTGTCATTTTTACTCACTTTCCACATTCCCATCCTGTTTAATCTGTTCTCTTCAGTTCAACACAATAGAAGTTAGTTTGAAGAATGTTGAAAACCGGTAACCACTGACTTCCATAGTATTTTTATCCCTACTTTAGTAGTCAATAGCTAATGATTCCTAAAGTTCTACAAAAAATCTTTATTTTGTTCAGCAGAAACAAAAGAATCCTGTAAAACCTTGGTACCACTTAATGTTAAGCTAAGCACTTGTAAAAATTCATTTTTAGGTGAACTATCCCTTTAAATAATTTTCATATATCGAATATAAAAAGCTAAATGAAGATAAAATTGTAGTTCACACAAAAATGAAAATTCTGTCATCTTTTACTCAGTTTCCACTTGTTCCAAACCTGTTTGATCTGTTCTGTCTTGTTGAACACAATAGAAGTTAGTTTGAAGAATGTTGAAAACCGGTAACCATTGACTTTCATAGTATTTTTATTCCTTCTTTAGTTGTCAATGGTTAATTGTTTCTAAAAAACATTTCCTTTATTTTGTTTAGCAGAAAAAAATAATCTCGTAAATCCATGGAATCACTTAATGTTGAGCAAGGTGCGAGTAACATGTCATGGGTGAACTATCTCTTTAAATAATTTTGATATTCGATATACAAACTGATATATCGAATATAAAAACTACATATATTAAATTTTAGTTCACCCAAAAATTTTAATTCTGTATTTTTTACTCACTTTCCACTTATTCCCATCTTGTTTGTTCTGATCTGTTGAACACAATAGAAGATAGTTTGAAGAATGTTGAAAACCGGTAACCATTGACTTCCATAGTATTTTTATTCCTACTTTAGTAGTCAATGGCTAATAATTAGTAAAATTCATCAATCATCATCTTTTTTGTTCAGCAGGAAAAAAGCTTGTAAAGCTTCTCAATCACAATGTTGAGCAAAGCGAATTAAAGTAAAATTCTTTTTTGGGTGAACTATCCCTTTAAATAAATGACATATTCAGTACACAAACTGATAAAAAAGTAAACACTATAATAAATGAATACTTTGTTATGAACACATTCTCAACACATCACAAGCTCTTGTCCACTATTGTTAATCTACATCTCCATGTTCTGTCTGAAGGTTATAGACTGATGCCGAAGATGATGCATATGCCCAAGAGTATGCCACTGATGGTGAACGCAGATGAGGACGTGAAGAGCTCACCAGAGTCAGGTGAGACATACACACTGGAAAATATAGTTTGCAAGGACTCCCCATAGACATAATGTATTTTATACTGTAAAAATCGCTTGTTATATGGCCTTACCCCACCTCTACCCTTAAATTTGGAATGTCAAAAGGCCCCATTAAATTTGTAAGCATTTGGAATTACGAGGACACAAGACATGTCCTTGTAAACCCCCTTTTTTTTTAATACTAGGTCATGCCTGTCTTTATAGAAGATATGTCTTTATATTTTGTGTCCTCATAAACCACACACAAGCACACAAACACTGGGTTTTCAAGTTTTATATGAGCTTCCCAAAAATGTGATGATGTTTATACAGTACCGACTATATTCTATCCCCCTACCCCTGAACACAACCCTCACAGAAAACAATCAGCATTTTACATTTTAAGATACTTAATTCTGTGTGAT
>NC_079448.1:4713438-4813438 GCF_903798145.1 Danio aesculapii
CAGTTCGAGATTCATTTGGTTGCATTAAAACAATGCTTTATCTATTTTATCCATGCAGAAACTTGCATTATCCACTGTTTTATTTTCTAAGTACTGTAAAACATTGCACTGACTAACATTTGCTGCTTAATTGTAGGATTCCTCCACTGGAAATTCCTTCCTTTACTGTATAGCATGTTGTGACATGTTACTGCACAGACTATATGGACATCACTCACTTACTATTAGTTTATATAAACATTATTTTCTGTGTTTATCTGCTACCAAACCTCTAAATAATTAAAAAAATTAGTGTTTAATAATAAATAAATACATTTAAAAAGATGAGTTTTTCTACCTGAAACAGTTTAACTCAATGTGTTATTTCATGTTTCTTTAAAAATCCTTTTGAAAAATAGTTTTGTACAAGTTGTAAGTTATTGGTGTTTTTACACCATTTTTTATGGCACAAATCTGAAAATGTATGTAAAAATTCATTACATTTATTCATTCTTTATGCACTATATATATATATATATATATATATATATATATATATATATATATATATATATATATATATATATATATATATATATACACACTCACCGGCCACTTTATTAGGTACACCTTATTGGTGTCAGGTTGGACCCCCTTTTGCCTTCAGAACTGTCTTAATCCTTTGTGGCATAGATTCAACAAGGTACTGGAAATATTCTTCAGAGATTTTGCTCCATATTGACATGATAGCATCACGCAGTTGCTGCAGATTTGTCGGCTGCACATCCATGATGCGATTATCCCGTTCCATCACATCCCAAAGGTGCTCTATTGCATTGAGTCCGGGTGACTGGGGAGGCCATTCGAGTACAGTGAATCTGATGATTTGTGCTACACTTGGATCATTTATGCTTTATGACATGGCGCATGGGCGACGCAGTTGGGTTGAAAACAGTTGGGTTGGGTTGCTGGTTCAAGCCTTGGCTGGGTCAGTTGGCATTTCTGTGTGGAGTTTGCATGTTCTCCCTGCGTTTGTGTGGGTTTCCTCCGGGTGCTCCAGTTTCCCCCACTGTCCAAAGACATGCGGTGCAGGCGAATTGGGTAGGTTAAATTGCCCATAGTGTATGTGTGTATGGATGTTTCCCAGAGATGGGTTGCAGCTGGAAGGGCATCCACTGCGTAAAACGTGCTGGATATGGTGGCGGTTCATTCTGCTGTGGCAACCCTGGATTCATAAAGGGACTAAGCCGAAAAGAAAATGAATGAATGAATGAATGAATGACATGGCGTATTAAGGAAGTAGCCATCAGAAGATGGGTACACTGTGGTCATAAAGGGATGGACATGGTCAGCAACAATACTCAGGTGGGCTGTGGCGTTGACACAGAGCTTTTTGGTACTAATGGGCCCAAAGTGTGCCAAGAAAATATCCCCCACACTATTACACCACCAACAGCCTGAACTGTTGATACAAGGCAGGATGGATCCATGCTTTCATGTTGTTGACGCCAAATTCTGACCCGACCATCTGAATGTCACAGCAGAAATGGAGACTCATCAGACCAGGCAACGTGTTTCCAATCTTCTATTGTCCAGTTTTGGTGAGCCTGTGTGAATTGTAGCCTCAGTTTCCTGTTCTTAGCTGACAGGAGTGGCGCCTGGTGTGGTCTTCTGCTGCTGTAGCTCATCCGCTTCAAGGTTGGACGTGTTGTTTGTTCAGAGATGCTCTTTTGCATACTGCGGTTGAAACGAGTGGTTATTTGAGTTACTGTTGCCTTTCTATCAGCTGGAACCAGTCTGGCCATTCTCCTCTGACCTCTGGCATCAACAAGTCATTTGCACCCACAGAACTGCCGCTCACTGGATATTTTCTCCTTTTCGGAATATTGTCTGTAAACCCCAGAGATAGTTGTGCTTGAAAATCCTAATATATCATCAGTTTCTGAAATACTCAGACCGTCTGGCACCAACAACCATGCCACGTTCAAAGTCATTTAAATCCCCTTTCTTCCCCATTCTGATGCTCGGTTTGAACTGCAGCGGATAGTCTTGAACATGTCTACAAATCTACATGCCTAAATGCATTGAGTTGCTGCCATGTGATTGGCTGATTAGAAATTTGCAATAACGAGTAGTTGGACAGTTGTACCTAATAAATAAAGTGGCCGGTGAATATATTTTTATATTTATTTATTTTTATTGAAACTTTTACAGTAAATTACTGCTAATTTTGGCTGCCGGTAAGATTGTAAATTTGCAAGAGCTGTATGTTTTACTGTAAAAACACGATTGCAATTATTAATTTACAGCTCACTGGTAAATTTACTGCCAACCAAAATTGCCAGCGAGTTACAGTAAATTTTACAGTAAACATTTTTTAAATGTACCTGATGTAATGTTGAACAAAGCAATAATTAATTCACCTATTATTTTTACAAAACCAAGAAAATATAGCTTGAATCCTAAGCTTAAAGTGGCAGTTATTTATTTAATATCCACATACTTTTTTGTTTTTGTTTTATACTATATAATATTTGTTAATTACTATAACGCCCCAAAAGTGATTCATATTGTAAAAAATATAATTTCAGTCTGCGCAAAATATCAGGTGTATTCATAAGCTGATGCTTGTGTTTAGTGTGCTTTTTAAAACACAACTAAAAGGTACAAAACACTTCGTACATTGACACTTTCTAACATGAAATCTAATGCCAGTGTTTCTAGGTTTTGGATTTTTGATGTGCATGACTTGTCTTTTAAGAAATGCCAGTCTACTTCATGCCCTTTGATAAACAGATATTTGCTCAATAACAGATATGAACTGTAAAAGATTGACGTGAGAAGACACAAGTGTGTTAATTCAGCAAGCGTGGAAATCAAAATAAGTTTCTTCTTTTCTTTTATTCCTCTTTTGTTCTCATAAACAGTATTTCTAGTATGTATGATCTCTATCATTTTACAAATAATGCTGTTTCTTATCTCAGTAACTAAGAAAAGATATAAACAAAAGCAAACACACACTCACACACACACACACACACACACACACACACACACACACACACACACACACACAAACAAATTCTCCAGAGGCAATGAAGTATAAACGTCTGTTCTCACCATTCACTTGATGCCCGCTGACAGCTGGCACTATCAGTTTGCTGTGGAAACTCTTTGAAATAAAAGCAGGATGTTTGGTGTGTTCTCCTGAAGTGCTGCTACCAGTAGAGACCACTGAGGTGCAGCAGATCCCCACACAAGACGCATCAAACACGGGAACAGCATCCTGGGACAATGTTCCTGTTAAACTATCATATCTCGGAGATATTCATCATGCTTCTGTGGAATTTATTCTTGTTCAAACAATATACGTTAACAATATAACTGGACACTTTATTAGGTACACCTTGCTAGCACTGGATTGCTTGCTTCAGAACTGCAATAGTTCTCCCCCCCCCCCCCCCCCCCCCCCAAAAAAAAATTAAAAGTAAATTAACAGCTGTTCACAACCCCCTGGAAAGAATAGCATAATAAATACTATATGTATTTTTGACCCATGCTATTGACATTATTCTTCAATGCGGAAGTGCACGCGTTTTTGCGATTGTTTTAGAACTTCCGATTCAGTTGCTTATGGGAGAAATGACTAGGAATAATAAACGGCAAAAAAACGGTCAAACTACTTACTCTACAAACAAGTGTTTGCATGACAATACAGACAAAGTAGAATAATATAATAAGAAAATATCAGTTTGCAACACCAAGCAGCAAAACGAACTGTTTTTAACGTTTAAAAATGAATGGAAGTGAATGTGACCGGAAGTCTCGAGACAAAATGATTCAAATGGCTGCGCCCACTCATACGCCGGGAATAAGGTGAATTGTAAAGTGCATTATACTGTATATATTATAAGATTAACAATTCTTTGTTATTAAACACTACAGCATGCTGTAGTAGGCTATTGAACTGATAAACTGTAATAAATATACATTAGAATTTATTATAGTAAACTGTGGTGTATTATTGCATAATATAGTTGTAGAAAACATAGTACAGAAGCTATATTGGCTAATTTGTTTATGTGACTATAATTGTTGTATTCTAGAATTCCCACAACTGATCAAGTACTCTACTATAGTACGATTTAAAACTCTATAGTATCTCCTATAAACTACTATAGTATTTTTCCTGTGGGCACAAAAAATATAAAGTTAGTGACAAGATGGAGTTCTAAAAATCCTAATATTTTAATGATAAAGATATCATTGGGATCACTTTCTGAACCACTTTTTTTTCTCCAGCTAGCAATTGATAAAACACTGAAAGCTATTCAGAATCCATAGAAACATAAAGGGCTCACACAATTTAAATCTATAGGTGATATTGTGGAGCACACTGCTTGATAAGCCCTCTTTTCATAGATAATTTAAAGATAATGACTAACTATATCTAGAAAAAAAGGGTTTTACAATAGGAAGGAAGGATACAAATACATAAAAGTTATGCTAGGCTAGCATACAAGTATAAACAATAAACGTAGCTTACATCCAGTTTTCAGTGTTTTGTGTTCCATTCTTTGAATAAGCTGGGGAAAATAGTTTGTTGTTTTTAATCCACTGCATTAATTTCGATCTCTAAATTCGTTTGAGTAGACTAATACATTTTTAAAAATAAAGTTTCACTTTTCAGAAGCTAGTAGCAAACCGAGGACATCAACTGGTTACAAGGAGTAATGCCGAATGAAAAGCTAAATAAACTAAACGAGGATCGTCAATGAGGATAAAATGGAAAACGAGAAGGTAAAATCTCAGAGGATTTCAACAGAGTATGAGTTTTAACCAGAGTACATCATCACAAGCGCCATATGTCGAGTCAGAAGCATTTAATCAATGAACAAATTAGTACTAAAATGCCCCAAAGTGTGCCAAGACTTTAAAACTCACTCCACTACACCACCAGAAATCATTAATCGTTGATACGAGGCAGGACTGATCTGTTTTCATACTGGTTAAATTACATTCTGACCCCATCAGCCACATGTCACAGCAGAAACCGAGACTCATCAGATCAGTGAACCTTTATGGTCCTCCATTGTGAAGTTTTGTGTGAATTACAGCCTCAGTTCCCTGTTCTTATCTCACTGGAGTGTCACAGATGTCTCTTCTTCTGCAGTACTCCGTTATATCAAGTGATTATTTGAGTTTCTGTTGTCTTTCTATCAGCTGAAACTGACCTCTGCCATCAACACGACATTTGTTCAAATGAAACTAGATATTTTTTTCGGTTTTTGCCTTTAGCTCAAATTAATTTTACAGTATAATAACATTACAGTACTTTTACTGTAATTTACTTCAATTACCGCAAATTAATTTTATAGTATGATAACATTACGGTACTTTTACTGTAATTTATTTCTACATTGTTAAACTTTTTATTGTATTTTTGCAGTAACTTACTGGCAGCACTGGTGCCAGCAAGTTACCGTAATTGCCAGATAATGTAAATGTGTTTTACAGTAGTATTCCCGTACTGCAATTACTGTTTCCGGTAAAAATACCTTTACCGCAAATTAATTTGACAGTTTAATAACATTACAGTACTTTTACTCTATTTTATTTGAATCTTGTCAAAATAATTTTACATTATTATTACATTATAGTACTTTTACTGTAATTTTATTTCTAAACTGTTAGACTTTTAATTGTTTTCTTGAGGCAACTTACTGGCAGCACTGTTGCCAGCAAGTTACCGTAATAGCCGAATAACGTAAATGTGTTTTACAGTAGCTTTACCGCAATTTCTGTTTACAGTAAAATGACCTTTACCATAAATTAATTTTACAGTATAATGACATTATAGTACTTTTACTCTAATTTAATTCAATTATCGCAATTGATTTTAATGTATAATAGCAAAACAATGCTTTTACTCTAGTTTATTTAAATTACTGCAAATTAATTTGACAGTATTATTACTTTAAAGTCCTTTTACTGTAATTTATTTCTACACTGTTAGCTATTTTTAATGTTTTACAGTAGTTTACCATTACCGCAATTTCCGTCTTCAGTGCATATTTGTTTATCAAGACATAATTCGGAATAAAATAAATGCCACAATTGATTTTAAATACATTGAAAATAGTCAATAGTTCTTTAAATTGTTATAAAGTTACAATATTTTCCATATTTTATTTCACAATGCTATTTTACTGTAATTTTACATTTTAATCATTGAATTAGATTAAATAGATAAAGTTTTAATGATATAAGAAATATTTCAAGAATAATATCATTGCTCCCCTTTCTAAATCTATTAAATTAGCCAATAGTTATTTAAATTGCTATTGTTTTAGAATATTACTATTTTACTGGAATTTTACATTTTAATTATTGAATTATTAAATAGACAGAATTTAAGCAACAATAATAATTATTAAAAATATAACTGGACCACCAGACTGCGTGTATCAGTAATTTTGGCTGACTGATATCATGTCTGGTGGTCCAGTGGGGTCTGAAAACTTGACCATTAATTACACATCTCAGATAAACCAAAGCCAATCAAAAGCACATCAGGAGGCTCTCAGCATGAAAGACTCGAGCAGCTGTTTTTACAAAAGCCTCCAGATGATTGCTCTTCTCACTTTCAGCCCTTTCTGCTGCACAGTAGTGTCCAAAACCAGCTTTTCCTGCAAAAAATAATGTTAGCAGCACAACAAATACTCTGCCAAAGTGTTGGGTTTGTTATTTCATGTGGAAAATATGAGTGTAAAAATAAAAAAATGTTAGGTTATAGATATTTAACAACATACAGTACTGTGCTGTTCTGATTAAAATATATTAAATAATACGTGATTGAAATATATTTTATTTTATATTAAACTAATTTAAAGACTTACAAATGAGTAAAACTCAGTGGTTTAGAAGATAAAACATATGAAGATTTCAAATTAATAATTAATGAGTATTTTGGTGCTGCGATGTGATCTTTATTTAGAGGTTTTTTTTTTTTTAAATCATTACATAACTCTTAAAATAATGTACCTGACTGTATATAAACTACCGTTATACTGAATTATAATTTAGCAGGTGTCATCTTCTGTAAATGTAATTATTATTAATGTATATAATTACTATTAATGTAATACTATTCATTACATAATACGTAATAATATTCAATATTCAATATCTTGTTTATTCATATACATATATATACACATATACATATATACACATATACATATATATACACACACATATATATATATATATATATATACACATATACACATACATATATACATACATATACACATATACACATATACATATATATATATATATATATATATATATACATACAAATATACATGAATGAATATATAAAACACATTATAAAGTTAAAAGTTGTAATTCACTTTTATTGTTTTGTTTTATTTTTAATGCTTGAAAACTACTTTACTGTGACATTATAATGCACATTAGTTAGTCACATTTGTTTTTTCCTTTAAATTCTAAAGTGCAACACATTGTAATGCTTAACAGCTTACTTTAAAAGTTGCACACTTAAATAAGCTGCATGTTTTAAATGCACAACTTGAAGGTTTTACCAAAATAACTCTTAATTTACAGTATCTAAAAGAGTGCTGAAAGCTAACATTCATTCAGTTCCAGGTTTAATAAGAGCTAATAACACCAGAGCAGATGGTTTGCAGCAGTTTAATGCTCTCTGTAGCCTGAGGGAGGAGCACCTTTACTGTATGAGCCCGAGCTGAAGCACGCCGCATAATAATTGGAAAAGCCATTCAATACTGATCCATGCCTGTGCAAAGCCATTACAGCAGCGCTTACCTCAGCAAATATACAGCACAGTCTATTAAACTCACTGTTATTTCATGCCTGTCGAAAACTCAGTCGTGTACTCTGGGTTATGCATGTGTGTGTGGATGAGCAGAGCCATTTTTAAGAGGGAAAACCATTTCTTGTTGGGGATATTAATCATTTCCTTTGACATCCGCTGTCTGTTTTGAGCTGATTAAACAACATGTGGGTCTTTTTCTGTGGTGTGCTCTGCCAAGATATAAAAACTTGAGCTTAAAGCTGCGTCACACTGGGCTTTTCCTCCCATAGACTTCCATTCATACACACGCGAATGCGTCAGACCGGAAACGCAAGGTCATGCGTCAAGTTTCGCAGGTAGCTGCTGTGCAAAGTTCAAGCTTGGTGAACTCTGACCTGCGAAATCGCATCACTTGACTGCGTGAGACCAATCGAGGATCAAAACAGGACCTCTCTGGACAGAAATTTAAAACATGGAGCAATCGCTCGCTTTTTTAAATGTCTAATCATCTTGTTTAATCCCGCCCCTTTTCGCAGTGCCGCACGACAGAATTTCGCACACACAAAAGCTGCGGTCACACTAGAGTTTTAGCATGCGAAATTCTGTCGTACGTCGTTGCGAAAAGGGGCGGGATTAAACAAGATGATTAGACATTTAAAAAGCGAGCGATTGCTCCATGTTTTAAAATTCTGTCCAGAGAGGTCGTGCTTTTATTCTCGATTGGTCTCACGCAGTCAAGTGATGCGATTTCGCAGGTCAGAGTTCACCAAGCTTGAACTTTGCACTGCAGCGAACTGCGAAACTTGACGCATGACCTTGCGTTTCCGGTCTGACGCATTCGCGTGCGTATGAATGGAAGTCTATGAGAGAAAAAGCCCAGTGTGACCGCAGCTAAACTTTGGTGTGACCGCAGCTTGAACTTTGCACAGCAGCAACCTGCGAAACTTAAAGCATGACTCTGCGTTTCCGGTCTGACGCATTCGCGTGCGTATTAATGGAAGTCTATGGGAGAAAAAGCCCAGTGTGACCGCAGCTTGAACTTTGCACCGCAGCAACATGCAAAACTTGACGCATGACCCTGCATTTCCGGTCTGGCGCATTCACGAGCGTATGAATGGAAGTCTATGGGAGGAAAAGCCCAGTGTGACCTCAGCTTAAAGCTGCTGAGTGATCATGAATATTATGCATACAGTTACACAAAACTGATGCTCTACCTGAGGTATATGATGTCAGATGCTCCGGGGAGTGAAATCAGAGAAAGCGAAAGTAAGAACGTGTTATACTGAAGCAGTTATACAACCTTCCCTTGGCCTAATCTCTACCGTTTTACATCTGTTTTAGATCTTGTCTTGACAAGAGACCAAAATAAAGAAACTTTATTTCTATGATTTGTGTCATGGAGATTGCACATCTAACATAGTAGGCTACCTAATATGATAAGTATTTTTTATATTTATATATATTTCATCTCAAAATTTTGCACAAATTTCTGGGAATTATAAGCCCAAAATTTGTCATTTGTATTGCAAAAATAACACAAAAAAATCTTGAAAAACTTGAAGGTCTGAAAAGTAAGTTGCCTTACAATTTTAAGTAATTTACAGTAGTGTAAAAAGAAAAGAAGAAGAACCCTATTGCATAAAGTCATATTCCAAAGAGTTTATCTGGAGTAGTTTATTTGAATTCTATATACACAGTATATAATACTATGGACTATACAGAGAGTGAATTAGTTGTTGTTCTGACACAAAACATGCATTAATTGCATTGACAATTGACTGACATCTGTTTGACGGAGCTTCCTTTAATAAACCACAGAGAATGACAGAGAGGAAGACACCAGAGATAAACACAGACAGAAAGAAAGACCTGCAGTCGGACTCCACTTCTGTTCTTGTTCACAAAGACCGTCACAGTCCAGAGGAAAGTGTCAGAAGAGTTCGGATGATGGGGTGAATCTGCTGAAAAATGCTCTTTTTTTCTTCATCTTCTGCCATGAAAACACAGACAGAAGGTGTTAGATGTCCAGCTGAATGATTCAGCAGTCTGTCAGATGTAAAGTCAGGTGTAATACTGAGAGTTCCTGATGGTTTTATGGGTATATTCTCTAGTGAAAGCAAATAATGGATAAATATGATGATTTGTGCTATGAAAATAATCTGCAAGAAAGTAATAGTTAAAAAAAACATTGCGATGAGCTGGCAAAAGTGCTTCATTTCTGCTCATCTTGCAAAAGTACTTTAATAAGAGAAATAAATTCATTTGTATTATTGTGTGTCTTTGTTTTAGAATATAATAGTCGTTTTTATAAATATTTTATTATATTATTTGTTTCATTTATCTTTCAATTGAAAATGTATTTGAAATGGTTCTTTTTTGTAGTTTTTTTACCTTTACATTCTAATTTTGGCCATTTTTTAAATATTTTCAAGTCTACATTTTTACTGTTGAATATATATATATATATATATATATATATATATATATATATATGAGCAATATCACACTCACACTACAAGTGTGATATTGTGTTTATACCAAGCGGCAACCTCCCGCTCTCCCTCGGGAAGCCAATACGGAAGTAACTGAAACTGCAATTCATCAAAATTCCGCTAGTCCTGGCTCCATAATAGAGCAAATTGCAATTGAGCCCACTGTTAGAATGGCCAACTTTACAGCAGAAAAAAAGATGTTTACAGCCTGGTACAAAGAATGATTTTGGTTCAAATAGCTATTATTACCCTTCATGACAACTGTGAGGGGGGTGAATTTTTTTTATAACTGATGCATTTCCTTTATTTTAGGTTATATTAAGTTTGCATAATTAAGGGCGTGGCCACTTGAGTGACAGCTAGGTCTCGCTGGTCGCCATCACTTCACCTCAGCTGAATCCGGCAGATTAGCCACTGATCTCGGTATATTCATTGTATTTTTGTGTTGTTTTATGTGGCTTTACACAGTCAGCTGCCTTTTGGACTTATTTCTTGAAATTATCATATGATATGGGATGCTGTGTGCACTTAATTGTGCTCACAAACCATTCATGTGGCCTCGTTTCCCATGTGAGTAAAGTTATATACTTGTATACCATCTCTATAAATATCTTGGTTTTATTTAAGATCATTTATCATTAATATTTTTCTTTAGACCCATAAAGCACTCCAGAATGTGACAGATTGATCAGCTGTAGGCTCTAGAACAGTCATCTGAAGCGTTGTCATACAGTGTTATGCTGGAGTTCATCAATAGTCTTGCATTTACTAACACAGACTATAATTGAAGTGTTTGGAAGTAATTTGTGTTTTTCTCCTGTAGAAAAACGTCATAAGAACAATGCGCTCTTCAGAAACCTATGGGTGACGTCACGGATACTACGTCCATATATTTTACAGTCTATGGTTTATACAATAGTTCGATGGCACAATCGCGTATATAAAAAAGAAAATCAAACACAGAGTGTCTAAAAACCCTTTTGTATGAGGAACTACTTTCTTCCGTCATTCCTTCACATCTGCAGCTGACGTCAGTACAGCAGAAACCGCTGCTACTTCACAAACGGCACTTTAGAGCTAGTGTTTGAATGATTTAGCTCACATTTTGTGGGCATTTCTTCTTTCTTTCTGTTTACTGAACTAGTCTGCAGAAACGAAAACAAGAGTGGTGACCAACCAAAAATAACTCAGGGTACAAAGAGTGGCCAACATAAAATACACACGTTCCAGATATGAAAGTCCCATCTCACACTCAATACACTAAAATTATTATGGCATAAATACAGCACTACAACATACAAAAGAGAGAGATCGACTTAGAATGTCACCAGTTTTATAATGTTTTGATCAGCTGTAGTTTGTAGTTTTACGCTGGGTTTTGTCCTCTAAGGGCTTATGCGGTCTCTGTTGCCATCTTGTGAATGGACAACTTCAACTGTCTTTGCTCTGCTCAGTGGAAGACATCTCCGAAATTATAAATATTTTAAAAATAGGCACTATTCTTATAAATAAACTGCATAGTTGCAATCTAAACAACTACATTCTTGCATAAAAAAGCCTCAAAAGTACATTATATTGTCCAACAGCTGCAATATTTGTCAAACTGCAGTCCTCTGCTTGCCACTCGTGTGGGTGGACTAATACACAAGAGTGAAGAGGCTGTATGAGTTCTGATATTGCAGGTAATTGCACAGCTATCAGCCAATCAGATTCAAGACACGACCGAACTGTTGTGTATATATACATAAAAAACTTTAAAGTCAAAATGTTAAAGGATCTAAGCGTAGCTTTATTTTAACAAAGCAATCCAAGTGATATCAGACAAAGGCATAATCAATGTTCACAAAGGTCAAAAAATAATTTAACAGTCAAAAAACGAAATATCTCACAACAGGAAGGCCAGCAGACACACAACAGAATACACAGAACTAAACAAGATAATGACGAGCAGTTGAAATCAATAGCCAAATCAAGAAAGCAAAGGAACAGTGGATTTGGAGTTCACAGAAAATTAAGTCCATGTGCAGTGTCCTCTAATGTCCAACATGGGCACTGCAGCCTAGGGTTGTGATGTCAAATCGACATTAAAAAAAACATGTAAAAACCAAAAAATCATCAAAAAATGCTAATCGTTTGATATAAGTTGACTACCTTAATATCAAAACAAAACGCCAACATTTAATTGGCGTCTAACATTGCAATCAGAAATATGTCAAAAATCTACATAGGGGACAATCTTGTATGATCGATTTTTGACAAATTATTTGATGCCAGCGTTAGAAGTCAGTTTGATTTTATTTTAACTTCAATGTACGTTTCATGCATTGTAGGGATACCAAATCCAGTCTTAATTTGTAATTGAAGCTTTTAAATGAATACAATTTTTCTTATAGTTAAATTTTTTTTGTATTGTAATTTTTGTGGTCCATTGGCCATCGATTTATGGATGTCAAATAGACATCAAGATTTTAACATCAAAACGATTTGCATTTTAATGTGTTTTTTACAGCGTTTTGACATCAAAGTGCCCTCTGATGTGTTTTTAGAAATATACCTCTACCTGAGGTATATGATGTCAGATGCTCCGGGGAGTGAAATCAGAGAAAGCGCAAGTAAGATCGTGTGTAAAAAAAAAACAAACGAAAAAAAAAAAGAATTATACAGCCTTCGCTTAGCTTAATCTCTACCGTTTTACATCTGTTTTAGATCTTGTCTTGACAAGAGACCAAAATGAAGAAACTTTATTTCTATGATTTGTGTCATGGAGATTGCACATCTAACATAGTAGGCTACCTAATATGGGGACAGTCTTGTATGATCGATTTTTGACAAATAATTTGATGCCAGCGTTAGAAGTCAATTTGATGTTATTTAAACTTCAATGTACGTTTCATGCGTTGTAGGGATACCAAATCCAGTCTTAATTTGTAATTGAAGGTTTTAAATTAATACAATTTTTCTTATAGTTTAATAATTTTTGTATTGTTATTTTTGTGGTCAAATGGCCATCGATGTACGGATGTCAAATAGACATCAAGATTTTAACATCAAATCGATTTGCACTTCAATGTGTTTTTGACAGCGTTTTGACATCAAAGTGCCCTCTGATGTGTTTTTAGAAATATACCTCCTAGATTTTAAATAAATGTAGAAATTTTAAGGTTTAAACAAAATACAAAAACAAACAAACAAACAAACAGATATATATTTGAAAAATAATGTATTATATAGCCACACAATCTTTTCATCTAGAACAAATGCCATAAATAATTTTCATGTTTTTACACTCACATTTAATTCAAAGCTTCAATTTACTCTACTTTATTGAATGATTTACTGAGAAATCTGTTCGGCTCAGGCCTGATGCTGTCTAACATCCCTCACCATAACTGCGCACATCCATAACACGCTCCTCTGAACAGTGATTTACATCCCACTTGTCTGCAGTGCCAACTTTCATTTCCCTCCTCCCTGTACTTTATACCTTAATGGGCATTCATTTTCATTAGGCACCTGTTTGCGTTTGACATGAGACGATCTCTTGTTCTCAGTCAATCAGTCAGTCTGATGAGCGAGCAGGAAGACATTCATTCTTTTCTAGTCTAATTTAGTTTTCCAAACAAGATGTCCTCGCCAGCAGTACTTCGTCAACACACTGTCGCCCGTAAGAGAAATAGTGCGCGCAGACACAGCAATAACTCTTGTCTCAATATATCTCAGTCCTTTTGTTTTACTGTTTATATCAACACCAAAGCGCCTCATGTGTAAAAGATCTGCTTGCTATTTTGTGCTGGTTTTATGGGCGGGGAGGAAAAGCCAGTCTTGCAATATAAAACATCTTGTAGAAATTATTTATTTATTTATTTAGTCTAACACTTTTCAAGGTTTTGACTTATTATTAAGCAAAAACAGCACCAACAACCACAACTGCAACTACAGCAACTACAAAAACAGAAACAACAGCAACAGAAACAACAACAACAGCAACAACAACAATGAAAACAACAACAGCAACAACATCAAAAACAGCAACAACAAAAACAACACCATGAAAAACAACAACAGCGATAATAGCAACTGCAACACCAGCAGCAACACAAGCAACAACAATAACAGCAACAACAGCAGAAACAACAATAACAGCAACAACAACAGCAGCAGCAGCAACAACACAACAACAACAACAAAAGAAACAAAAATAACAGCAGCAACAACAAAAACAACCGCAGCAATAACAACAGCAGCAGCAAAAAACAACTACATCAACAGAAAAACAACAACAGCAGCAACAATCACACAACAGCAACAACAAAAACAACACCAACATCAACAGCAGTTGCAAGAACAACAGCAACAACAAAAACAATAAAACAAACATCAACATCAACAACAAAAACAGCAGCAACGACAACAACAACAGCAGCAACAATACAACAACAACAGCAGCAGCAACAACAACAGTAGCAGCAGCAATAACACAACAGTAGCAGCAGCAACAACGCAACAACAACAGCAGCAACAACAATACAACAGCAGCAGCAACGCAACAACAACAGCAGCAGCAACAACACAACAACAATAGCAGCAGCAACGCAACAACAGCAGCAGCAACAACAACAACAACAACACAACAGCAGCAGCAGCAACAACACAACAACAGCAGCAGCAACAACAACAATACAACAGCAGCAACAACGCAACAACAACAGCAGCAGCAACAACACAACAACAACAGCAGCAGCAGCAGCAACAACACAACAACAACACAACAGCAGCAGCAGCAACAACACAACAACAGCAGCAGCAGCAACAACACAACAACAGCAGCAGCAACACAACAATAACAGCAGCAGCAACAACACAACAATAACAGCAGCAGCAACACAACAGCAACAGCAGCACAGTGGTTAGCACTGTTGCCTCACAGCAAGAACGTCACTGGTTCTAGTCCTTACCAAGCCAGCCGACGTTTCTGTGTGGAGCTTCTCCCCGTGCTCACGTTGGTTTCCCCGGTTTCCTCCCACCGTCCAAAAACACACAACTTAAGTCAATTGTCTAATCCAAATTAGCACCACAGACATGCTCCTAGTAAATAGTTAGCTCTGAAGAGCAATCCTTATCTGTTCATTAGTTACTGCAGCAGGGGAGTTCTCGAGATCTACCTGAGCTCAAACTCCCCTCTCGCCTTGCAAACAGGAGGGAGCCCCGGGCTCGAGGATCTCATGAGCTCAAGGCTCTCTCCCGGGACAGCATGCCAAACAAGCCTTATAATCAATCATAAGCTAAGTGTGAACTGTTGAATATACGGTAAAACAGTCCGTAACAATTCCTATTTTTTGACAACACAACCAAAATAACAACAGCAGCAACAACAATAACAATGACAACAACACACTGAATTTATGCATATTATTCAAGTACTCTGCATATCGCAATATTTTTTTTCACATTAGGGACGACACGGTGTCTCAGTGGTTAGCACTGTCGCCTTACAGCAAGAGGGTCACTGGTTTGAGCCCCTGGCTGGGCCAGTTGGCATTTCTGAGTGGAGTTTGCATGTTCTCCCCTTGTTGGTGTGAGTTTCCTCCGGTTGCTCCGCTTTCCCCAAACACATGCGCTATAGGTGAATTGGGTCAAAAATTTGGCCATAGTGTATTTGTGCAAATGTGAGAGTGTATGGGTGTTTCCCATTACTGGTTTGCGGCTGGAAGGGAATCCGCTGTGGAAAACATAAATAAAGTAACAATGTAATAGATTTATGTCCACTTAATCACAGAAATTTGCAAAAACGATAAAGTTAACTCAACTGATTTGTGTTAGGACTACATGAAGGAAATGTGTGAAACCCTGCATTTTTTACAAGGGGCAACCTCCCGCTCTCCCTCGGGAAGCCAATATGGAAGTAACTAAAACTGCAATTCATCGACTCGCCTTGGGGGGCTGGCTCCAGGAAGTCCAGGTCATTTCTGACTGCAATGGGAAATTGGCCATTTTTACAGCTGATAAAAACATGCTTACAGCCTGGTACAAATGATGGCTTTGGTGTATATAGCCATGATTAACCTTCATGACAACTGTGAGGGTTTTTTTTTTTTTATAACTCATCCGTTTCGTTTTATTAAGTTATATTAAGTCTGCATAATTAAGGGCGTGGCCACTTGAGTGACAGCTAGGTCACTGTCTCGCTGTCTCGTCACCTGAGCTGATTAGAGCTAATTAGCCGATAAACTCGGCATATACATCGCATTTTTGTGTTGGTTAATGTTTTTTTACACAGTCAATTGCCTTTTGGGATTATTTCCTACAATTATCAGATGATATGGTATGCTGTATGCACTTAATTGTGCTCAAAAACCATTCATGTGGCCTCCGTTTCCCTGGTGAGTAAAGTTATATACTTGTATACCATCTCTATAAATGTATTTGTTTTATTTAAGATCATTTATCATTTATAATGTTCTTTAGACCCGTAAAGCACTCCAGAATGTGACAGATTGATTAGCTGTAGGCTATAAAACAGTCATCTGAAGCGTTATCATAGTGTTATGCTCATGTTATGCTCATAGTGTCAAGTTCATCAATAGTCTTGCATTTACTAACACACACTATAACTGAAGTGTTTGGAAGTAATTCGCGTTTTCCTCCTGTAGAAAAACATCATAAGAACAATGTTAAGTGGCTCAATGTATTACTACAGGGTTTTTAAAAGTCTAAACACTTTATTGATAAAGTGTACAGCCAAGCACATGTGGTCAGAACACAAACGAGTCGCAGGTAATAAAGTATCAAGCGTTTCTCCCAAAGTAAGCTCTGTCTAAACCAGGTCCAAGCAAAATGACAGCAAGTGTCTGTAGCTCAGCTCACTCTCCGCCTTTTTGCCCTTGTTTGGTATCCCGCCGTGGGTGCGATGACGCGCGAACAAAATGGCGACGGTTGGCCGCGCCTACTTTTAGCTTCATTTGCGCTCTTTAGAAACCTATGGGTGACGTCACGGATGCTACGTCCATATATTTTACAGTCTATGATTTTTTACAGTAATTACATTTGTCATCTTGAAAATTTTCTGTCTGTGTTCTTTAATTTCCCTATTGTCAGTACAATCACCAGAACGTTCCATTTCCTTTTACGCTTTTAGGATTGCAATCTCACACTAATCTGCCTGCGGTTTTCTAAATCTAGCTCTATATCCCACTCTTCTCCTCATTTAGAAGCTGTCAAGACTTCTTGTAACATCTCCTGACCATCTGTAAACTCCTCTCTCTGCTGCTTTTGGGGCTCATTTGTTCCCCTCAAACAAGCTCTGCTCAGACGGTGTGTCAGAAAGCGAGAGCACTATCGCCACGGCCTGATGCACTCTGAAAGTTTTTGTATTTCGTTGTTGTTTAGTCTGAAAATCAAAGCTGTCTGTGCAGAATAGAAGCACTTTGAGACCCGTCTGATCTCCGCAAACATACCGCGTCCACTTCAAAGCTGACTGCGGGAGAAAGAGTACACCTCTGCATTAGCATAGCAAAGAGACGATACAAAATAATGAATGGAGACTAAATCTGCATTCATGCAGTCCGTGCATGTTCAACACAATGGCAGCTTTATGATATAAAATCAACTAATTGACAGCACAATTAGGGTCATGCATGACACACTGAATCTATCCATGTTAATCAAGTACTCTGCATATCGAAATAATTGTTTTCAGATAAGGGGCAACACGGTGGCTCAGTGGTTAGCACTGTCGCCTCACAGCAAGAAGGTTGCTGGTTTGAGCTCCCGGCTGGGCCAGTGGCATTTCTGTATGGAGTTTGCATGTTCTCCCCGTGATGACGTGGGTTTCCTCCGCTTGCTCTGGTTTCCCAAGCAGTCCAAAGACATAGACATAGGTGAAAAGGGTAAAGAAAATTGGCCATAGTGCATTTGTGTGAATGTGAGAATGTATGGGAGTTTCCCAGTACTGGGTTGCAGCTGGAAGGGCATCCGCTGTGTAAAACATATGCTGGATAACTTGGCGGTTCATTCTGCTGTGCCGATCTCTGATGAATAATGGGAAAACTAATGAATGAATGTAACAGCAATAACAACAAAAACAAAAACATCACCAAACCAACAACATCAGCAACAACAAACAACAGCAGCAACAACAACACTAAAACAACAACAGCAACAGCTAAAAAACAGCAGCAACAACAACAACAGAAACAGCAACAACACCAAAACAACATCAGCAACAGCAACAACAAACATCAGCAACAACAACAGCAAAAAACAATAGCACCACCAACAACAACAACAGTCAAACAACAACAACAGCAAAAAAACAACAGCAACAACAAAACAACAACAACAAAAACAGCAAACAACAGCTGCAGCAGCAACAACAACAGCAACAATAACAATTACAAACAGCAACAACAAAAACTCCAATTACAACAGCAACAACAACAACAACACAAAAACAACAGCAGGAACAACAACAAAAACGCCACCACAAAAACAACAAAAGAAACAACAACAAATGCAGCAGCAACAACACCAAACTGCAACAACAGCAACAATAACAATTACAAACAGCAACAACAAAAACTCCAATTACAACAGCAACAACAACAACAACACAAAAACAACAGCAGGAACAACAACAAAAACGCCACCACAAAAACAACAAAAGAAACAACAACAAATGCAGCAGCAACAACACCGAACTGCAACAACAGCAACAATAACAATTACAAACAGCAACAACAAAAACTCCAATTACAACAGCAACAACACAAAAACAACAGCAGGAACAACAACAAAAACACCACCACAAATACAACAAAAGAAACAACAACAAATGCAGCAGCAACAACACCAAACTGCAACAACAGCAACAATAACAATTACAAACAGCAACAACAACAACAACAACAACAACAAAAACTCCAATAACAACAGCACCTGCAACAATAACAATTACAACAACAGAAACAACAAATGACAACAACAGAAACAACAACTGCAACAATAACAATTACAAACAACAGAAACAACAAATGACAACAACAGAAACAACAACAACTGCAACAATAACAATTACAAACAACAGAAACAACAACAACTGCAACAATAACAATTACAAACAACACCACCAAAACAACATCAGCAACAGCAACAACAAACAACAGCAACAACAACACAATGACCAAAACAACACAAAAACAACAAAACGACAACAGAAACAGCAACAACAAAAACACCACCACCAAAACATCAACATCAGCAACAACAACACTAAAGCCTGTTTCACACCGCAAGCGTCAGCAGAGCATGATCAGCGCGTGTTTTTTCAGCGTCCATGTTAACAGATTAGAGCTTTCATACCGCACGCAGCAGCAGCAGCGTCAGTGCGAGGTGTGAGCGTCGCTGAAGCAGCAGTGCCGCGATAGTTTCAGCACAGGGTCTATCTTTGCCGCGCTGCTATCGATCAATTAAAGTGACAGTGCAGTGATAATTACCAAAACACATTGAATGACAGTAAAAAGTAGCAATTTTACCCAATAAATCCGGTAATAATATCCACTAATTTATATATAGTCAATCAAATGAACTTAAACGATTAAAAAATGCAACAAACATTTATTTGGGCCCGAAATATTTATTTACGGGAGTTGTAGTCCATAGCGAAGTGTATTGTGGGTAGTGTAGTTCCACACGCATGCAGGATGATGTGAGCTCGCTGTGTGCTATGCTGCCGAAGCAGAGGAATAAAGCTTTATTCGGCTTTGTTTTATGTTCACTCAAGTTATTCCACCCGGGACCTGTTTGCACTGTGAACCTGACAACACGGAAATAAATAAAAGGGCATGCTTTGATTACTTTTGTCTGTCTCATCCTTTGCACGAGCTGTTACTCTGCCGCTGGACATTACTGAAGCGGAGAAAGTAACACTAGTTTGATCATGTATAAATATCATTATAACTATATTGTATAAATATTATTATAACTAGGCCTACAACAACCTGACGATCAAAAACCAAATGACATGATATCACAGGCGATTGTCTTCTGAGAGCAGCAGACATGAATGACACTCCTCATAGAGCTTGAGAAGCTCGGAGTACTGTATGATCTATATCATTTGTAAAATAAAGACTTGCAAGTTAAAGAAACAGCATAGGAGGAGGTTGCCGCGAGTCTTGGTGCAGATGAAAAGTTTTTTTTTAATTGTATATGTATATATAGAGATATGTAACTAGATAGAATAAACAGAGATAGATTGATCTCTGCAGCAACTGCCGAAGAGCTGCGCGCTGCAGACGCAGCTGGTGTGAAAGGCAAACGCCTGCGTGCTGCTTCTGCTCTCCATACGCGCTGCGCACGCTCTGCTCACGCACTGCTTTAGGTTGCGGTGTGAAACAGGCGTAAAACAACAACAGCAACAACATAAACAACAACACAATAACAATGACAACAACACACTGGGGAGTTTTGGGACAACAAAACAAGGGAAGATGTTGGCGTGGGTTTCCTCCAGGTGCTCCGCTAGGTGAATTAGGTAAAACATTTGGCCATAGTGTATTTGTGCAAATGTGAGCGTGTATGGGTGTTTCCCAGTACTGGGTTGTGGCTGGAAGGGCATCCGCTGTGTAAAACATGAGCTGGAATACTTGACGGCTCATTCCGCTGTTGGTATCTCAGATGAATAAAGGGACTAAGCCGAGGAAATCGAATGAATGCTTTCACATATAAGATTATAGCATTGCATGTGAGAATATGAAGGACATAAATACAGTAGTTTAGATATATGTGAACACTTAAAGATGTACACAGGAGACTCCGGGACGACCCACTGTGGGTCTGGAGGATCTGATTGCCTATTGATGAGATTTATTTACAGGGTTTACAAGAGCTAAAGAGAGCTTTTCTTTGAGAACAAAACAGATAGGAAAAGAAAATGAGTGTAGCATCTATTTAAAGGATGATTGTCCTTGACCTGTTTCTGTTTCTGACACGATAAATCAAATTTGCCTTGATTTTTTTGACATACAGAACATAGGGGTTTTTGATTCATTAAATCCTACTTGCACGTTCTAATGCTTAAAAGGAGACCTATTATGCAAAAATGACTTTATAAGTGGTTTCAACACAGTTGTGTGGCAACAGTGTGTGAATTAAATCAGCCTCTAATTGTGAAAAGGAATAATTATGTAGTTTTATAATCACTCTATATAAAAACAGTTTGCAGAAACACTTTGATTGACATACTCCCTTTGTACAATATCATCAGAGGTGGAAAGCTCCGCCCACTAGTCATGATTTGCATAAACTGCCCTGGGTGAGAAGCAGCCGTTCACCATTTTTAAAGTTTTCCACAGAGATAACATTAGTCCTGTTTTGAATCTGCCACTATGCTGACACATATGCACTTGTAGCTCCGCCCTTTGTTGAAAAGAGCACAATCTCATTTTAATTTAAAGCGACAGTCACCAAAACGGCACGATTAAGATCAAAGCCTAAAAGGGTCAGTTTCAATGATTTATAAAACATTATTTGTGAGGTATTTTAAGCTCAAACTTCACACACTCTGGGGACATCAGAGATTTATTTACATCTCTTAAAAAAGGGCATAATACTGTAGGTCCAGTGTAAACTTTATTCTCATTATGAACAAACTCTAATGTAATCAAGCATTAAAAATGACTCGTTTGCCAACAATGTGACATTTGATGTCACAGGGGTACAGGAATTAGCATATAGGCCGCCTCCAAAAACATTGGCTCCACCCACTGACATTCAGTCGCTCAGTGTCTGACAGTACATCACTGTTAACGCTTCTCGTTTACTTCAACACAGGCTCATTGTGGATACGTACTCAGGTCTACATATCTGGGGACAGCGAAATATGTAACCTGAGGTACATCTGCTTGACGTTTTTGTTTATGCAAATCCACCAGAGGATGCTGTGTGCGATATTTGATGATCTCAAATTTCTCTTACGCAGCCTGTTCTCACGGAAATCCAGCAGAGGGCGCAATGTACACTTCAGCCGACCAGGCCAGCTTGCTGTCGACTGACTGACTGACTGACTGACGAACTGACCCACCCACCCTGTCACTAAACGCAACTGATAGTGTTTTCAAAAGCAGTCTAGAAAAAATAAAGCCGTTGTGAAATTTCACCACGTTTTCAGCCAGTTTCTGGAAATTTTCGTTAACAAACTTGTAGTAAACCTTACTACATGTAAAATTTCCACTGGTTGAGGCGGCCAAATATGGACTGGATTCCGGTCAGAGAATCAGGAGAGCAGATGTAT
Organism: Danio aesculapii; assembly: GCF_903798145.1. Lineage (NCBI taxonomy): Eukaryota > Metazoa > Chordata > Actinopteri > Cypriniformes > Danionidae > Danio > Danio aesculapii. The sequence goes on from NC_079448.1 coordinate 4,736,039, forward strand.
AGACGTTTGAAAGATTTATTTCCTCCAACATATGCATCAGATTGATTTATGATGGGTAATGAGTAATGAATAAGGTGTAATGGTCTACAAAAGGAAAAACAAATAAAGAAATAATTACAAATTATTATTGACTATGAATTGTCATTAACATTGACTGAAACAATACACTGCAACAATAATATTCATCTTTAAATGTGCATATCAAATTCAAATACACTAAACAGTAATGTCTGGAATGAATGTGACAGTCTAATTAACAATAACAGTCTAATAAATGTTCGTTCGTATAGGCAAGCACGCTGACCGGCCGTCCATAACAGCTATTTATAGCTCTGGCCTAATGGCGATGACTCAGCAGAATTATCGCAGCCGCAAATAACTGCTAAAGCGGAACATTTTAGGCGATAAAGACATCATGAAACATATCCGCATGTATGTTACATAAGTATTGGATGCCACCGGTTAAAACTTACTTGTTTTAGATGAACACATTACAGAACACAACATCAGCAGGAGCAATAATGATGGAGAACATAACAGCAGGTCCCATAAACAAATTGCCCCCCCTAAAAACATGCAACAAATTTAGTTCCTAGTCTATCAAGCAGGCTTTCTGACAAAACTCAAACCCTGTCATCACGGTCAACTCCACTACGCATTCCAAGTCTATCAGCATACGTGGCGATCTATTGGGCGAACTGGTAACACTGGAAAAGCCATCCATATGTAGGTAATCGGTCAGCGGTTGCCAAAAAGGACCAGAAGCTGTTAGCGGCTTCATACCACCCTGTAGAGAATGCAGCCAGACTTACCTCTGGCTACATAATTCACACTCTCCTGAAATGCAGACAGGGGTACATATTCACAATGAGCCTGTATTGATTTACTTTAAATGGTGATGTCATGCATGTGACGTCAATATAAAACTCTGGTGTCAGCCAATCAGATTCCTTGTGCAAAAACCCTAGCACAGATCACTTTTCGCAAGAGTGGACAATCGAGGGGATGTCAATTTCATGCCGATCAACTGATGCCTTTTCAAATTTATCAATATTTGAAATTTTTTTTTTTCAAAAAATTATGTCTCAAAATGGAGGAACATCAAAATGGTGGAATTTGACTAACTTATGGAGATGTTTTCATAAAATGGTTTGAAAGGATCATTAATGTTTTAGTAAAAAGTTGTACATGTAATAAACAACATAGGCTCATTCTGAAAACGTAGCCCAATATACATTTCTGGATATCGTGAAATATGTAGCCAGAAGTACGTATGGCTGCATTTTGTCTTTAAAATGAACGATATGGGGCGGCTGACTGCTTACCTCTGTATGGACGGCTTTTCAGCTGTTACCAGTTTGTTCAGTGGCTTGCAACACACATCGGCGGACTTGAGATGCAGAGAAGAGCTAACCATGGTTTGAGTCTGGCGAAAAACGATTCCAGAAAGCAGGTAAGACAAAAACGAAAATAAATAAATAACAGCGTGAGAATGTAAGTAAATAATGGGGTAAGAATGTGGTAAAATCTGAAAACGTGGTAAAAACCAGGGGGGTTTTCTTTTTCTGGATTGCCTTTCAAAACCCTTTCAGTTGGGTTTAGGGAAGTAGGTGGGCGCTGGTCAATCTGTGCTTTTGAAAATATCGGTAGGATCGTTTGGATGGTCAGTCAGCATCCTCTGGTGGATTTATGCAAGATCAGCACTCACAAGAGAAATCTGAGATCTCAAAAAGTGAAGCACAGCGGCCTCTGGTGCATACCCGAAACAAAAACATGAAAAAATATACATCCTGGGACGTATTTGGTGCTCTCCAGAAATGTATATAGCTGTACATTTTCAGAATGAGCCTGGGTTGTTAATGAAGGCAGTCAAATAAAAGCTGTTTTATTCAACACAGGCTCATTCTGAAAATGTAGTCCCACGGACGTGTCTGGAGACCGCGAATTATGTACCCGGGTGTACGTATGGCTGCATTTCCTTTTTTTAAACGAACGCTACCGGGCGGTATGATGCTGTTCCTTTTCGCGCTTACCAGCTGACCGCTGATCTCATGTGGAGGGCTTTCCCGCTGCAACCAGTTTGTCCAGTTAGCTCGTCGTGTACGTCGGTGGACTTGAGACGCAGAGAGGAGATGACCATGACGATGGGGTTCGAATCCGGGGAAGAGTGGTTCCAGAAATCAGGTAAGACAAAAACAGAATCCAAAAAATAAAATGAACAAGTGAATAACATGGTGAGAATGTGGTGAAATCTGAAAACGTTGTAAAAATCAGACGAGGGCTTTTCTTTTTCTAGACGGCTTTTGTAAATCGTTGGTTGGGTTTAGGGAAGTAAGTGAGTGGGCGGGTCAATCGATAAAATTGGTTGGGTTTAGGGAAGGAGGAGGGTGGGTCAGTCGATTGGTCGGCCGACCAGTCAGTCATTCAGTCAGTCAGACAGGCGTTTGGTTGACAGCGGCCTCTGGTGGGTTTATGCGAGAACAGCGGGCGCAAACAGCACTCGCGAGAGAAATTTGAGATATGAAATAGCGCACACAGCGGCCTCTCGTGGATTTGTGAAACACAAAGACTGCAAAAATACGTACCTCCCGGGACGTATTTCGCGGTCTCCAGAAACATCTATGGGACTACGTTTTGAGAATGAGCCTGGGTTGGTTTTATTTGACACAGATCATCTTGGATGTCACCATTTTGTGGACTAATGACCTGCTCAATACTACTTCCTTTCTCTTGTTAATCTTCCTAATTATCACACATGTCAGTTTGCATAAAAAAGCCTAAATACATCATGGCATCAAATGTGAAACCTCTGCAAGAGGAAACCAAATCCTATGTCTTTCTAATGAAATGAAAGTAAATTATGTTAATGATGATAAAATGTTCATTTTTTTAACCAATCAACCTTTTAACTAAATGAGGTGATGCATCTTGCTGTTAAATGTGTTGCTTTTAGAGTAATTGTATGAGTTCTTGACTAATCTGAATTGATTTACAGGTCTAAAAGGCTTACGGAGAACTAAGCCATAGTAGAAAAAGCACCTCAGAGAGAATATTTCCAATTTTCCTTCTCAAATGTTCATGATGTGCAGCTTCAGACGTACAGTTCTGCTGAAGATGATTTGCGATTCATCTGAAAGTTGATTCATCACAGGTGATTGAGCGGATTAGCGCAGTGACATGAGTTATTCTGCTCTCCGTGTGAAAGCTCTTAATGACTGTGTCTGCCACAGGGACGTGTCCTTAATGAGCAAATGTTTCTCAGGATATATTTACTCTCTCTCTCTTCCTCTATGAAATCCTCCATCGCTCAGTGTCACTTTGATTTCGCCGGTTTCCTGCGTCATACCAGCTAAGCGTATTAAAACTGAACTCCTGTAAGAGGATAAGGTTTATCATCCCATGGAGACAATCAGTCAACTAAAGAAAAGATGACTATTTAAGTTTTCTTTGGAGAAAATTATTCTATGTCAGATTTACTATGTATGTGCTCAAATAATTTAATACATGAGATTTCAATTCAGTCAGAATAAATATGCTTAAGTTTAAGATTTATCATATTTCCTTTAAAGACTTTATAAAAATCTGTTCATTTCCCATAGTAAGAAAGAAAAAACGTATACATGTAGTTTCACACAAAATACATCCTACCCAGCTAATAATTTTACGTCATAAAAACGTTCCCATAACGTTTCAATTAAGTTATAAAAACATTTTGTTTGAACATTTTAATAACGTCCAGTTTTTAGACGTTGTATTAACGTTATTGATTGCTTATAAGAACGATATTAAAAAAGTATTTAAAACATTTCATTCTCTTGTTATATTAATGCTTTAATAACGTTATTTAAAACATTATTTAAACGTTTCAACAAAAACACAGTGATAATGTTTGTATCCTAACGTTTTTGGAACTTTCCATTCATAACTTAATACTAATGTTTTTAATGCTAATGTTTTAATAATATTCCCCCAACAACACAATGATAACGTTTTTTGCTAACGTTTTCATTCATTCATTTTCCTTCGGCTTTGTTTATCAACAATTCCGCTTTGTTTACCGCAGCAATTCCACTTTGTTTACCGCAACAATTCCGGTTTGTTTACCGCAGCAGCGGAATGAACCAAATGTACTATTGAACAGAATGAAGTATTCCGGTATATGTTTAGACAGTGGAGACCCTTCCAGTACTGGGAAACACTCATACACTCTCACATCCACACACACACTCATAAACCACGGCCAATTTAATCTTCTAAATTCTACGGTGGCCAAGATAGCTTAATGTGCTGCAATTTAAGAAAACTCATGCAATTACAAACAACACCAGCAAATTAAGAAAAGATCTTCATCCGTTTGACAGCACACGTGCTGCAAATTCTCACAACGCAAACGCATTCAAAAAAAGTTCAGATTTTCCCACAATGCAAACAAATTAATAAAACGAGCTGCATTTTCTCACAATGCAAACAATTTACATAAACGTGTTGCATTTTCACAGAACACAAACAATTTACGAAAACGTGCTGCATTTTCTCACAACACAAACAATCTATGAAAACATGCTGCATTTTCTCACAACACAATTTTAAAAAACACACTGCATTTTCTCACAACACAAACAATTTATGAAAATGCACTGCATTTTCTTCTCACAATGCAAAAAAATTCACGAAAACGCACTGCATTTTCACACAATGCAAACAATTTATGAAAACACACTGCATTTTCTCACAACACAAACAATTTACGCTGCATTTTCTCACAAGACTAAAAAAACTGAACACAACGGAAAGGTTTCAAGGGGACCCAAAACGCGACGGATGCCACTGTGCCGTGAGTATTTCTCAGTGAAATTGTAGGGGATATTTGATAGGTGAGTTTTTTGTTTATTTTAATATCCTGATTCTCTTTAGTATTTATTAGTCTAAATGACCATAATCTAAATAGCTTCGTCACATTTTAGGGTCTCCATGAAACATTTCCGTTGTGTTATGAAAAGTGCAGCGCATTTTCGTAAAATATTTGCGTTGTGAGAAAACACAGTGCGTTTTTAAAAATGTGTTTATGTTGTGACAATTTGCAGCATGTGTGCCGTCAAATGAATGAAGATCTTTTCTCAATTTGCTTTTTTGTAATTGCACATGTTTTATCTTGGCCATCCCCCAATTCCCCCCTAATCCACGCCAACATGGGGAGAACATGCAAACTCCACACAGAAATGCCTACTGGCCCAGCCGAGACTCAAACCTGCGACCTTCTTGCTGTGAGGTGGCTGTGCTAACCACTGAGCCACCTCGCTGCAGGAACCAACATTTAAAAAGAAAAGAGAAGAAATATTTAAAGAGTAACAGGTGCTGGAGGTCTGCATGTCTTCATCATATAAACTGCACCCAGGGACACAGTAAGTACAGCTTGATGTGTCAAATCCACCCGTTAAAAGCTTTGACAGATCAGCTTGGTAAAAGTGATAAAAGATCTGTTCTGTGAGATTCTGTAGCTGAGCCTTTATTACTGATTTTGCAGTAATAATACTATAATAACACTACAATACTCCACAGATTATTGCAGTAAATTATTTAAAACTGTCAAAAAATGCTGGGTTCCACACAATCCCTTCATGTCATCCCAATGCAAATGTAACCCCGTTGGTCCGACACCACCCAACCCGCTCTGAGCTGGGATTGAACCGGCGATTTTCCGCATGAGAGTCGGTTGCTCTAACAAGGAGGCTAAAGACCATAACTCCCAGCATCTCTCGATAGAGCAACTTTTGAGGTTAGAGGATTGAGCTTTACCTGCACAGCACTTCACTAGCTGGCCTCAGCTACACTCACCCCCCTAAACCTCACTCCCATCCGGGTCACGGAACCAATGTGACCTCGCCGGTCCAACTGAATCAACCCACTCTTAGCTGGGATGAAACAGGCAACTCTCTGCATGGGAGTCGGTTGCTTTAACAAGGAGGCTTGAGGTTTACCTGCACAGTACTTACTAGCTAAACTGTTAACCCTTACTGTAGATTATGCAGTTAATAACTGTAAAATAGCCAGTGTTTTGCTGTAAGAAAAAGAAACAGTATTTTATTGTAAAACAAGCAGGATTTGTATGAAATTGTGTGGTGCAAAGAATAAATTACAGTAATTTACTTTATGTAGCCATTACAGGTAGTAACTGTGATAATAAACGGTAAATTACTGTTCAGCCATCACTATCCCATCTACTCTGATGCTTTCATAGTGATAGTGCATTCATCTTAATGCAACAGTGTTGTCAGTATTCTACTGTAAGAAAGTCTGGTAAGGTCTAACAGTGTAGCCTCTGCCACACAAACCGATTAAGTTAACTGAATGGTTTTTACAATTTTAAGTTGATTGAACATAAAACAATTAAGTTGTCCCACCAAAAAACTCAAGAATTGTGATGATTCAACTCATTTATATAAGTATTTTGAACAAGCAGCAGCTTTTATTAACAAAGAGCTGTAAATACTATATTGTATACAGTGAAACTTTACTGTAGGATGGTTCAAAAACACTATATTTACGGTAACAATTTATTTTAATGTACAGTTCATGCTATTGACAAACCATCAATTAAGACTTTTAGATCAATAAACTATTAATTAGCTGTTTATTAATAGTAAGGTGATAGTTGCGTTTAAATATTGGGTAGGATTAAAGATGTAAACTAAGATTATACTTTATAAATGGTAAACAACTGTTAATATCTTAATAATAAGCCAGTAGTAAATGGTGTGAATTGTTATTTAAGCTAAAAATTTTAACATATTTATTATTAATTATTATAGTTTTTAGTCGTTTTGCTTTAAAATTTGCTGTATTTACAAGTTTTATATGCATTTATGAAGGAACCTTTAATTGAAACGTTTCATTAGTTAATGTATTTACTAACGTGAACTACTTCTGAACAGTACTTGTACAGCATGTATTAATCATAGCTCAACACTTACTAATGCATTGTTAAAAAACAAATTAATTCTGTTAACATTAGTTAATGGATCGTGAGTTAGCATGAACTAGCAATGAAGAATGTATTTTCATTGACTAACATTAACTAACATGAACAAACACTGTAATAAATGCATTGTTCGTTATTTGTTCATGTTAGTAACCTTATTGTAAAGTGTTATCAAAAATGAAATGAAAGAAATGTGTTTTCCTGCTTATAAATCATTCATAAATCTGTAAATCGCATTGAACGATATGTGACAATTTGTAATATGCACCTATAGCGTGACCTAATTTACGCATATCTTTCTTCCAACCCTCAAAACAAGTGTTTAACCAATTTATATTTCACTCCAGCTACTGTACAGCATTAGTCTAAGAGTTAATCTAATTTAATATGACTTGCGAAATGAAAGCAATTCAGATTGTGTTTTCTCAGGCAGATATGATCTAATAGTGTGTAATGTGATGACGCACCGTCTCTTCATCTGCCAGAATACTAAAATCATATTCACACTTGCATATGGACACACAAAAGTCATTGCATCCATGCAGCAGGCCTAGATAATGCTAATATGGCAATGTGCCTTATATAGTAAAACAGCTGAGCAGATGCAGCGCTGTAAGTCATTATTACAGTAAACTCAGAATCAATGTTAGAATCATTATTCAATAGCTTTTAATGAGCTCTGTCTCCATTCCAGGCCAGGAATCGATATATGTGATTACTTTTACAATTTTTCATGATAAAGGCACCTACTGGCCTATTTTATATGGTTTTAAACAGTATTTTATAGTTTATTTGCTGTATTTCTGCTCACATTTCTTCCTTTTTTACACTGTGATGCAAAAAACGAAAGAATGTAATATTTTCAAGTCTGTTTAAGCCGGTAAGCGCTAAAAGGAACGGCGTCATACCGCCCCGTAGCGTTCGCTTTAAAAAATGAAATGCAGCCATACGTACCTCCGGCTACATAATTCGCGGTCTCCAGAAACATCCGCGGGACTACGTTTTCAGAATGAGCCTGGGTTTCCAGAATTGTATACAGGCTCTGATTTACAATGAGCCTATGTTGTTGTTTTTTTAAATCAAAATACAGTAAAGACCCTTTAGATTAAATTTTTTATTGTAAAAAAGTGTTTAGTTGACCTCACTTTAAAAAAGCAAGTAAACCTGTTGCCTTCAAATTATTTCAAGAGTTCACACTTAGCTGATGATTGATTATAATGGGTGTTTGGCATGCTGTCCCGGGAGAGAGCCCTGAGCTCATAAGATCCTCTAGCCCGGGAGTGTGAGCTCAGGTAGATCTCGAGAACTCCCCTGCTGAACGCTACGGGGCGGTATGACGCCGTTCCTTTTAGTGCTTACCGGCTGACCGCTTACCTTCGTGAGGAGGCCTTTCCTGCCGCAACCAGTTTGTCCGGTTAGCTTGTCCTGTATGTCGGCGGACTTAAAATGCAGAGAGGAGCTGACCACGATGACCGGGTTCGAGTCCAGGAAAGAACGATTCCAGAAATCAGGTAAGACAAAAACAGAACCCAAAAAAACAAAAGTGAACAAGTACATTTCAGTAACTGATGAACAGATTGTGATTGCTCTTAAGAGATAACTACTTACTGGAAGTATGATTATGGTGCTGATTTGGATTAGTCAATTAATTTAAGTTGCATGTTTTTGGAGGGTGGGAGGAAACAGAGCATGGCGAGAAAGTGCCAACTCCACACGGAAACGTCTGCTGGTTTGGTAAAACCTGGAATCAGAGACGTTTTTGCTGTGAGGCAACAGTGTCACCCATCTAGGAAGAAGGAGGAGTAGGGGTGGAAGGGGGGATTTTTCAAAACGAGGATAGCGGTGGAATGTAACCCAGGTAGTAGTTTAGGAGTCGTCTGAGTGGTGCATTGAGAATTGGATAATGCGGATCCAGCCGCTAGCAATCACTAGCACGTGATCCTCTCGAAATTAGTTTATAAATAAACTTCACTAAGTAAATAAACTTAAAGTTAGTGCTTGATTAGCGCAGGCCTTAACTCATCATTAATTCATAATGAAGTAATAATTAATTTATATATTACTACATCATTATTCATGTGCTGTTATTGTAGTGTTGCCGAGTCATTCTTCTCTGCAGCTGACAAGAAAATAAAAGCAGATTTATGCGAAAGGGCAGGGGAAATGTTAGCTCATGTATCCAGCAGGACAGATTGATTCATTCAGTGGTACAAAGTCCTTCTGCCAGGGTCAAATGTGTGGGTTTTGCTGCCCTGTGGCATCAGTCAGTGAAATATCCTTGTGCAAAGCTGAGGGAAGCAGCTGCCAACAGACGAATGAGGATCAGTGCCGATGACACAAATGTTGAAGATATGGGTGATCTATGAACTGAAGAATTGTACACGGTGTTATCGCCAGCGTGCTTTCAGCAGTTAATCTCAGGTTGCTTCAGAGAAATGTCCCTGTTGTTAAATTATGGTCACTTTTGGGAGAAAGAAATTACATAGTCCAGGACTCAGCCTTGGGGGTAAATTTAATCAGTCTCTAGTTATATATCAGTAGATTTGCTCATTACAACAAATAATAAACTTTGTTTTTGTTGCTATTCATTCAGTTTAAGCGCAATTAATTACTTTTAAAAAGTGAGTAAACCTGTTGCCTTAAAGGGGTGGTCCATTAAGGTCTCATATTTTAAACTTTAGTTGATGTGTAATGTAGCTGTGTGAACATAAACAAAGACTCTGAATGTGAGACTCTCACAAGTTCAATGCAAAGGGAGACATTGGCTTTTACAGAGTAAGCCTAGTAAAGCCTACAGTGAACAAAGTTTGGGAACTACAAAAAATAAATGCATCCAGGCTAGTGAAATCACAAACACTTCAGTTTACACGCATTCATTCTGCATTTGGGCTTCTAAAGGACACGACGCAAAAAAGTGCTTACAATTTAATTTTAATTATCTTCCAGAGAATTATAATAAAGATATAACTAGCATTTGACAAAGGACAGCTTCCAGAATCTCTCCCAGTTCAGTGCTGGATTCGGTTAAAAACTGCTCCAACCATAATAAAAGAAGCTGTGGATTGTGAGCCGCAACCTGTGAGTTTTTAAAATTCATCTATTACATGCACATTTTCTAGCGTTAACAGTGTCTTGTAGCGAAGATGTAAACAACAACCCAGGTTCATTCTGAGAACGTAGTCCTGTGGACGTTTCTGGAGACCGCGAAATACGTAGCCAGGGGTACGTATGGCTGCATTTCATTTTTTTAAGCGAACGCTGCGGGGCGGTGTGACGGCGTTCCTTTCGGCGCTTGCCGGCCGGCTAGCTGGCCGCTCCCCTCCGTGTGGAGGGCTTTCCAGCTGCAACCAGTTTTTCCGGTTAGCTCTTCGTGTACTCTGGCGGACTCGAGGCGCAGAGAGGGGCTGACCACGACGACGACCGGGTTCGAGTTCGGGGAAGAGCGGTTCCAGAAATCAGGTAAGAAAACAAAAACAAAATCCAAAAAATGAAGCGAACAAGTTCGTCACAGGGTGAGAATGTGGTCAAAATCCGAAAACGTGGTAAAAATCAGACGAGGGCTTTTCTTTTTCTGGACGGCTTTTGTGAATCGTCGTTGGTTGGGTTTAGGGATGGAGGAGGGTGGGTCAGCCGATTGGCCGGTCACACGGTCAATCATTCTGTCATCCAGGCAGACAGGTGGAAGGTCGTTCGACAGCGGCCTCTAGCGGGTTTACGCGAGAACGGCGCGGGGAAAAAAACGCGCACAGCGGCCTCTCGCGGATTTGCGAAAACAAAAACTGCAAAAATACGTACCTCCCGGGACGTATTTCGCGGTCTCCAGAAACGTCCCCGGGACTACGTTCTCAGAATGAGCCTGGGTTGGTAAACAAGGATGTAAACAATGGGAAATGCGGTTTAGCACTGTTAACAATTCAGCTACAAATTCTTATTCATCAAACCGCAGTAAACACCCACAATCTCCACCAGCGCTGCAGTGTATTGCTATGCTGATGCATTCCCTGCATTCTACATCTCAAATAACAAACTCACAAAAGATATGAGAAAGTTACAAAATACTTACTCATGCTTATAACCCGAATATATGTGAAAGACACTCGTCAGATTTTATTTTAGAGAGAGCAGGCGTGAGGTTCAGCTGTGTGCTCTATGTCATTTTCCATCTGATTCAGGCACAAACTAATACAGGCACAAACTAATACAACTAACACAAACTAATACAAACAGTTACTCCGACTGACTGTATGCACAGCACAAAAGCGTTTGTAGGGGCATGATGTTTCCTGGTGACATGGAGCCGATCTGCGAATTACAGCACATTATGTTAGCTGACCAATCAGAGCCTCTTGAGGGCAGGCCTTTTGGAGGAATTAGGAAATATGACAGTTGTTTTCATGTTAGCTGAGTAGCTGTATATAATCAAAGTAAGATATTTGAACAAATAACAGGATTTTCTACAAATAAAGCATGAGCACACACTGCTTTGCATCGTATAAACAAAACCAAGCTTTAAAAAAACTCTGTGGAGCACCCCTTAAAAGTGACAAGTTGACTTTACTTTTACTTTAACAGAATAAAACAGTAAACCCATTGTAACTTGGAACTGTTAAGTTGACTTAACTTTAATCGTTTAAATTATGCGCATACACTGCAAAAAATTATGGGTTCCTCACAATTACTTTATGTTGTCCTAACACAAACCGATTAAGCTGACTTAAAAAGGCACAAAATAATTTGAACAAGCAGCAAAAGCCATTTTTGACTGTAGTCCATGTTTGTTAATTAACACTTAAATTAACACTTTAATTTAAGCTAAACCTAACTCACTCTATGATGAAGTATATTAATATTGATCAACATGACCTCATGACCTGCTATTATTATATCATTATGTCATGACTTTACTTGAAGGGACACATTATCATTAACTCCTTCTGAACTGTGTTCAACTGTAATGTTCATGTCTGTCAAGTGTTTGTTTACATTGAAAAACAACAGAAACATGTCTATTTCATAATGGACAGTTTAAAAACAGGAGTTCATGAGTTGTTAAGAAAGAGGTAATTATATTGTGCCCCTCCATGTAAAATCATGACATAATGATACATTATCTACATTTTAACCACATTTTTAGCAAATAATTGTACTTTTTACTTGAGTATGATTTTTCAGGACTCTTTCCATCACTGCTTCACTTACAAAATGTATTTGCACCACTTTTATTATGCATTAGTGGAGTTTTTTTGGTCATTTTTAAGCTATTTACTGTACATTCGTTATATGAGAGACTGGTTAAGATGTTCTGAGATTCTTCAGATTTGGGACACATGAGAGTTAATGAAGGATTTCAAGCATTTAGATTGGATGTCTGAATCAATCAATGTCTGCTAGATGTCAAACGTTAAGCTGAATTAGCAATTGCAGAGCCAATTTGACAAGCATTTTGAATGGAACCGAACAGTAATTACAAGTGAATTAAACAGCACAAGAAATAGGAATCAACTCAATCAGTCCTCAATCCCAATTCAATAAAATGTTTTGGTAACGCTTTATTTTGATGGTCCATTTGAGTATTAGTATTAGTCTGCTTAATATCTGTTGATACTGCTCCTTCAACAGACATTTAACTGACTATAAGAAACTTAGCAAGTACATGTCAACTTACACTAACCCTAACCCCAACCCCAACCCTAACCCTAACCCCAACCTAACAGTCTACTTATAATCTATAATGAGAATTAGTTGGCATGTAGATGCAATGTAACTTAATTCATCAAACGGACCATCAAAATAAAGCGTGACCAATGTTTTTAGATGTTGTGATTAGACTGAGTGGTGTAGCTAAAACCATTCTGCACAGTCAGATTCAAGTTTGTGGATTCAGATAATAATTGTTTGGTGATACATAACTAGACTGATTGTCTGTGACAATATGGAGTCAAATGAAACTGGATTGTAATGAAGTATAAATATATTAACACATTTTTTAAGGTTTCCTTGTTACAATGGAACTATTCATTTATCTACTGAGTGATATTGATTAATTATATGTACTGTACTTACTATATAGTTAAGGTCAAGCTGAGGGTTCTAGGGTTAAATGTAATGTGTAACAAAGACACGTTAAAACAAGAGTAGCCAAAAAATGTATTGATAATAACTGTATATTTTAATACGAAATATCTAAAGTGTTGAACTGGAGACTATCCTATAATGTGTATATACTGTATTGTACATTGTCTTGTTTGTGAGTATTCCAGCTAATTGTGTATCATTAAGAATCTGGTTTATATCCAGTAATCTGTTTTATAGTCAGTAATCTGTCTTATAGAAAATAGGCTATCATTATAAACACGAGTCTTGTCTTCAAGGGAAAGGTGGAGACGTTGGCATAATATGTAGTAATATTTTTAGTGTCACTAAACGATAAATATAATTCCTTTTAAGTAATAGTGTTGTATAATTCAGTGTGTAATATAAACAACAAATCTCAATCTAAATTTATATTGGCCATTGTATATACATGTCACAATCCCTAGCAATCTAACCCTGGGACATCACTGGTAAACACACAGATCGCTAACGGACTACAAATCTGCCATTGCATGAACTACAAGTCCCAGTCATGCACCACTCACACACACCTGTCTCAGATTCTGCTGATTGCACACACTCACAGCTGGAGGATCATTATGGACTGATTACAAGGACTATATACACAGCACACACACGCACACACATTTCAGTGCTGAGTCTTGTTAATTGTTAGTGTGTACATTATGATGCGTTTCCCTTGCCTTACTTTACCGTGTTTTGACCCTCACTTTCTTTGTTTGTTTATGGTGTTTGCTGCCTGCCTTTTGACCATCTGCCTGTTTATTGACCCCGACGCTGGATTGCCCATATACATCTGTTTGTTCCTTAGTTGACCATTGCTTGCCTGACCATTCTACTAATAAACCTGTCCTTTGTGAGCGTCCATCACAATACAGTAGGCGTCCAGGGCACTACACCGACTTAACAAAATAATTTGCTAATTTTTGATCCGAAATAGTTTTGGCCTTATTTTTAATTGTTGGAGATTTTAATATTCATATTGATAATGAATTTGATACTTTAAGTCTGGCCTTCTTAGACATGCATCAGCATAATCATATCTTCAACCTAATATTATGACATGGTATCGATATTGACAAATTGTGCAACAGAGTGATGGCATTTCAGATCTAGTATTGTCTTATTACCTGCCAATTATTAAGATTTTAACAGTTTATTCAGCCTGATGCCACAAGAAAACTTAAGTATTTTACGTTTTGTCAGTTTAGTGGCTAATTCGCAGGAGTTCAAACGATAACTCATTTTAAAAAGGAGGCATGGCACCCAACCCTGCCCCTAAACCCAACCCTCATTGGGTGATGAGCAAATTTTACTAAATTGTACGAATGAAGCTGCGGTCACACTCGAAATTCTGTTGTATGGCGCTGCAAAAAGGGGCGGGATTAGACTTTTAAAAATGCAGGATTGGTTCAATATTTCAAATTTTTGTTCAGAGAGGTCATGTTTTGATCCTCAATTGGTCTCACGCAGTCAAGTGATGTGATTTCGCAAGTCAGAGCTCACGAAGCTTGAACTATCCAACGCAGCGACCTGCGAAACTTGCCGCATGAGCTTGCGTTTCCAGTCTGACGCATTCACGTGCATATGAATGGAAGTCCATGGGGAGAAAAGTGCTGTGTGACTGCAGCTTTAGATCGTATGAATTCATACGAATTACCCACTAAATCATAAAGTTACGAATTGTCGTGAGATTACGTTGGTTTATTTGTACTTATACAGTATGATCTTATTCAAGATCCTTAATTCTACCCAATTCCTAAACCCATAGTCTACCTTCACAACTACTAATAAGCAGCTAATAAGAAATTTATTGAGCTACTAGTTTTAGTTAATGGTTTGTAATTGTGACCTAAAATAAAGTGTTACCAAGAAATGTGTTGACTTTCCTTTAAGACTTCTGTAAACCATGCCAAAAGTTACTACATGTAAAGTCTGCAGAGAAAAGCTAGTGCTAAATGCTCCTCTATGGGACAAAAGTGATTAGGTTGAAAGGTGATTAGGATCTGTTTATCACCATGTAATATTGATGAACAGACAAACCAAGTAAGTCATTCATTCATTTTCTTTTCAGCTTAGTCCCTTTATTAATCTGGGGTCGCCACAGCGGAATGAACCGCCAACCTATCCAGCAAATGTTTTATGCAGCGGATGCCCTTCGAAACATCCATACACACTCATTCACACACATACACTACAGACAATTTAGCTTACCCGATTCACCTATACTACGTTTTTGGACTTGTGTGGGAAACCAGAGCACTCGGAGGAAACCCACGCCAACACAGGGAGAACATGCAAACTCCACACAGAAATGCCAACTGACCCAGCCAGGGCACGAACCAGCGACCTTCTTGGTGTGAGGTGATTGTGCTATCCACTGCGCCACCATGCTGCCAAACAATGTAAGTGACATAAATTAAAATTTATTGTGACATTATGCTACGTTCTGTAATTAAGTTCACTTCCAAAGATCTGGATTTACCCTTGAAGCACATTGATTATACTGTGGCTTTAAATCACTTAACAAGACATTGACAGGGCACAGGTTAGTCCATCTTTTTATAATTTCCTCATGTCTCTCAATCAGACTCTCAGTTCATTCCAATAAGTAAACACCTTTACTATGAACTTCACCACCCACCAAACTGACCCATGCCATGGAAAATACATAATGATGCTGGGAGTTCAGAAGGGTAAACACTTTCCCTGAAAGACAGTTTATTAGTTTAAAACTGCATGTAACCTCTAATCAAAAGCAATTCCTTATATCATTTCTATGTCTTTTACTCCTACTTGACCTTTCCAGCTTTTGTAAACTTTAAAATCTTAAACTCTTTCTCAAAAAAAAGGGCTGTTTTGCTCTTGCTAAATGTCCATCTCACTAGGCTCCTTTTGTTTTCCATTTTGATACCTGTAGCTCTTCAACGAGGTCACACACAGCGCTCCATATTGCCTGAACATCTATTCAATTCTGCTGAAGTGCGACCGTGCCTTTTGCTCTATACAAGTGACCAATACAGTGGGACATTAAATGTTCTTATGTGTGCATGCGTGTGTGTGTGTTTTAGAGGAGATTAAAAAGGGAGGGCTTTGATCATAAGGCTCAAACATCATCCTGTGGTTGTCTTGATAAAGAATAGCCCGCAGAGCATCTTCATTTCTCTATTGTCATCCTCCATCATTGAGTAACATGCAGCGATGTAAAGTAAGAAATTAAAAATACTCAAACTACTGTAATTGTAATTTACTTAGTAGTTTTAAAGATGTGTACATTTACTTTCCCTTACGTACATTTTTAGTGCAGTATCGGTACTTATACTCTAATATTTTCCTTAGTCCCTTTATTAATCAGAGGTCACCACAGCGGAATGAACCGCCAACTTATCCAGCAAAAGTTTTCGCAGCGGATGCTCTTCCAGCCGCAACCCAACACTGGGAAACATCCACACACTCTTGCACACACACTACGGCCAATTTAGCTTACCCAATTCACCTAAACCGCATGTCTTTGTACTGTGGGGGAAAACCGGAGCACCCGGAGGAAACCCACGCCAACACAGGGAGAGCATGCAAACTACACACAGAAATGCCAACTGACCCAGCCGGGGCTTGAACCAGCGACCTCCTTGCTTTAGGCGATTGTGCTACCCACTGCGCCACCGTGCCGCCCAATATAGCCATAATTTTATTATTATTTATTTATTTATTTATTTATTTATTTATTTATTTATTTATTTATTTATTTTTAGCATTGATTATGAATATATAAAGTTCCAGCTTGAAAGTAATTCTATTACCAATGCATTTGACTTATAAATTCGGATTGTGACGACATAATTCTGTTCCCATATAATTATAAAGGACCAATGTTAAGCGCTGAGTTTGCTCTACTGACGGGCTAAAATGTATTCAGATTTACTTTGAAGAGCCTGTCTAACACAATAAGTTCCTCAATGGCACTAAACGGTTTCTCATGTCAAAGCCACAAAGCAAACCACCACATTAATCGTAACATCGCAAAAAAATAGCTATTGATTGGATGGACCTTTGCCCTTTTGTTAATCAAATGCATATGAAGAGGTTTCTCAAACTACACAGCCAACCCAACATTTCATCGGTAATTGTCTGTCAGCGCTGCTATCGATCAAGACGTCCTTAGGCTTTCTCTTGTATAATCAATCCCTTCACGTTTTCTTCAATTATCTCAAAAAGACGTCTGAGGACAAAAGGAATCGCAGTCTTGCTAATTGATATTCAGAAACATCAGCATTTTTGTTTGTTTTATCAATTTTATATGATGTTTTACACATATGTAGAAAGATGAAACTGTAATACGTTACCGAAACATTTGCTACTGTACACACACAGACACACACTACATTGTCAAAAAATTTGGGACATCTGTCATTACATGGATATGAAATTTAATGACATCCCAATCATGATATGTAGTTATATCGGTAGTGCCCCACCAGTGATGATATACAGCCATATTGCACTGCTACTCGTGTGATATTGTGTTTATACAATAGTTCGATGGCAAATCGTGTTTATAAAAAAGAAAATCAAACTCAGAGAGTCTAAAAATCCTTGTGTATGAGGAACTACTTTCTTCCACTATTCATTCATATATGCAGCTGACGTCAGAACAGCAGAAACCGCTGCTTAAAAACACGTCACTTTAGAGCTAGAGTTTGAGTGATTCTCGGGATGACAAAACAGGGTATTTTGCTGACATTTTTAGATTATAAGGCTGATAAATGTCATCAGTCTACAGAGATTTCCCAGTATTTCTCTGTTGCAATCGGGAGATCACAATAATTAACCCTGAAAAAGCTAAAGCAACGCAAATACTACCAGATTACTGTTGTGTTTGCGTTAAGTAAAAATGCTAAACACATGCGGGCATTTCTTCTTTCATTCTGTTTACTGAACTAGTCTGCTGTACCGTAAACAGGAGACTTATTAGAAACAAACAAATGGCCAACCAAAAAGTAACTCAAGGTTACACAAAGAGTGGCCAACACAAAATACACACATTCCTAATATGCGAGTCCCATCTCACACCCAATAGACTACAATTACTATAGTTTAAATACAGCACTACAACATACAGAATAGAGAGGTGGACTTAGAGAGTCACTTACCAGTTTTATAATGATTTGTTCAGCTGAAGTTTAAAATTACGCTAGGTGTTTCTCCTCCAAGGGTTTATTATGCTGTCTCTGTCGCCATCTTGTGGATGGCGTTGTATCTCCGAAATTATAAATATTTAAAATAGGCACTGTCCTTATAAATAAACTACATAGTTGCAAAACAACTACATTCTCACCTGAAAAAGCCTCAACAGTACATTATGTTGTCCAACAGCTGCAATATTTGTCAATCTGTAGTGAGTTTATTGATCTGCTGTCACTCTATGTGGGTAATACAGAAGGTAATAACAGAACCGTTGTATATATATATATATGTGTGTGTATATAATATATATAATTGGCGATGCAGTGGCGCAGTAGGTAGTGCTGTCGCCTCACAGCAAGGAGGTCATTGGTTAGAGCCTTGGCTGGGTCAGTTGGCATTTCTCTGTGGACTTTGCATGTTCTCCCCATGTTGGCGTGGGTTTCCTCCGGGGGCTCTGGTTTCCCCCACAAGTCCAAAGACACGTGGTACAGGTGAATTGGGTAGGCTAAATTGTCTGTAGTATATGTGTGTGAATGAATGTGAATGGATGTTTCCCAGTGATGGGTTGCGGCTGGAAGGGCATCTGCTACATAAAACATGTGCTGGATAAGTAGGCGGTTCATTCCGCTGTGGCGACCTCGGATTAATAAAGGGAATAAGCCGAAAAGAAAATGAATGAATGAATGAATTATTATATTACAATAGATTTAACATTATGTATTTCCACAATAGATTTTTGACAATGATATACAAAAAAATTAAGCTAATATATAAAATATAGCAAAAGTTTAGCAATTAAAATACAGTCTGATCCTTTTATTTAAAATAGTATACTTATAAATAAATGAAAGCATTTAAAATAGCTTCATTTTGGCAGAATTTCATTTTTTTTTTTTTTTTTAATCCTTAAATTCTTGGCACAGTCTTAAACAATAAACAGTGAAAGTGCTGACACAAAAAGCTAATTAATTAAACACACAGTGCCTTGATTAGCCTGTGACTCTTTATCTGACTGGATGTGACGCGGGCAGGGATGCTGGACCCCCTCTCTCTCTCTCTCTCTCTCTCTCTCTCTCTCTCTCTCTTTCTCTTTCTCTCTTTCTCTCTCTCTCTCTCTCTCTCTCTCTCTCTCTCACTCTCTCCTCTCTCTCTTTCCGTCATGACACACACACACACACACACACACACACTATCACAGATGCTGGAGTCGGAGCAGCACCCGCAGTGAGCCGCGCTGGAGTCCTGGAGCCGCTCTCTCTCTCACCGTCGCTGTCTGGATGTCCATGAAAGCCAGAGGATCCAAATACCAGAAAAGAGTGTCGTTTTCCGAGGATGAAGATGAGCAGTGCTGGAAAGAGGAGAACGGCGGTGTGGACGCACATCACCTGAAATCCGTCAAGACCGTCAGAGAGTCCTCAGGATATTACCGCTACAACATGTGAGTCTGCATATTTACAACTCTACAAGCAGTAAAATCAACTAGTGAGGGAAAAATGTTGTCATAAAAAGTCACATTTTTGTATTTTACATAGGGTAAATACTTTAAAACATCACAATTGGTGTCATATCAAGTGAGATTTGATTAAAGGAAGTACATTAGGATGGATTTAAGTCATTGGTCTTGTTGAAATACTGTAATATTGATTATCTTTTCTGTAAGTAGCAACTTAGAAATGCAGCTGAAATGCTAAATGATGTCTTAAAATTTCCATTATTATTACTAATATAAGCTTTGAATGAGCCTTAAAGCGCCACCTGGGGGAAGGCAATTTGTCCAACTCAGATTTGTGTACTGTAATAGTCTATTAGGATATAGAGACAAAAATAAACAATGAATAAACTAAAAAATAAACATATTTCTGTCAATCAATCATTCAATCCGCAATATCTGATGTGTGAGAAAAAGAAAAATCCAGCTGAAAAATATTAGATGAAAAAGATAATAGTTTTGTCAAATTGTTCAAGATGTAAACAAATAGCTAGCTATGAAATCATTGCTAGCAAGATATGAAATCGACCTATCCCTACTGAAAAAAACAGCTTAAACCAGCCTGGGCTGGTTGGCTGGTTTTAGCTGGTCGACCAGCCTGGTTTTAGAGGGGTTTTGACCATTTCCAGGCTGGTTTCCAGCCATTTCCAGCCTGGTCTTAGCTGGTCAGGCTGGAAAATGACCAGCTAAAACCAGCTTGACCAGCCTAGACAGGTTGGGAGCCCAGCCAAACCAGCTATGTCCAGCTTAAACCAGGCTGGTCAAGCTGGTTTTAGCTGGATTTAGCTGGTCATTTTCCAGCCTGACCAGCTAAGACCAGGCTGGAAATGGCTGGAAACCAGCCTGGAAATGGCCAAACCCCCTCTAAAACCAGGCTGGTCGACCAGCTAAAACCAGCCAACCAGCCTAGGCTGGTTTAAGATTAGATTTTTCAGCAGGGATTTATTACTAAATATGTTTCACATGCGATCTACACTATCAAAAAATGAGGTAAAGTTGGCTTTATATTCTCAAAATTGTTCATTTTTAACAGCGACACAGACCCTAAAACGTTTACAACACTATTTTGAATATTCGGTCTGAAATCGCATGCAAGTATGAATTCAAAATAACATTAGCACTATTTAATTGAATGCAAATAATGATGTTCTTTGGTAGTCTTTGGCTGCTAATATGATTTCCCTGTTTAAATACTTTTCTAAAATTATATTATTAAGCACAATATCTGTTTACCACACTTTACTTACCACAATCTATCAAAATTGTACTGAATTTCATGAATGTTAGCAGTTATACAGAGTATTTGCATGTATGCATTTGACAGATGCATTTATGCAGTGCCCATTATCATGACTGGTAGCTTCCACATGGATCTGCTTCAACACTTTGACTTGCTGCCTAAAATGAGAAGACTAAAAGCATGCTATACAGTAGGACTGTGCAGTAAATATAATACCAGCTTGGCTATACATTAGGGCTGGCCAATAAATATCATATTGAGATGGAGTTTATAGGTTTTACACTATATGGATTAATCTGTCAGGCTTTTACACCGCAGAAATAAACACAGCAACAGCCAGTCAGTACTCTTTGTTAATAAATCTGCATGTTTTCATAAATAAATGTTTAGATAAATGGTAAAATTGTGTTTGCATGCATAAATATGGCAAATGTATACCTTTTCTGGCCCAGATTACAAAGTGACCTGTCCCAGATTATCAAATTCAGGCAGAATTCTTAATACTAATACTTATTCCATGGCTCTTTTCTGTATAATATCTATTTTACTTTTTCTTATGTGGCTAGAAAACATCTTAGGGATTTCAGAAAAGTCTAATATGTTGTTCTAATTATTTAGAAAGACATTGAAATAGATATCTGAAGTCAAAAAGTGTCCCAAATTACCCAAATTCACCCTACCACACAAACACATGAACCACACATAGGCTTACTAACTCAACCATGCATTTATGCATGTGAATGTATAACTTGATGTACAGTTCTGCAACATCAGCACTATCACTTCACAGCAAGAAGGTCGCTGGTTTGAGTCCTGGCTGGGTCAGTTGGCATTTCTGTGTGGAGTTTGCATGTTCTCCCTGTGTTGGTGTGGGTTTCCTCCGGGTGCTCCGGTTTCCCCCACAGTCCAAAGACATGCGCTATAAGTGAATTGAGTAAACGAAATTGGCCATAGTGTATGAGTGTGTATGGGTGTTTCCCAGTACTGGGTTGCAGCTGGAAGGGCTTCCGCTGCGTAAAACATTTCCTGGAATAGTTGGCGATTCATTCCGCTTCTTTCCCCCCTTAAATTCTCTTTTATTCCAGATTTTATTATGTTTTATTCCAAACATATGTTATATTGTATTATGTTTTTGTTCAGGTTATCATATTCTTGGTATTTAAAGATCGTATAAATAGTTTTTTAATTTATAAAAAAATTATGATTTTATAATATAATCAAAATATTATAATATAATATTTTACTGACTATTTATTCTCCTCAAGTGGTTCCAAACCTTTTTGAATTTCTTTTAATCTGTTGAACACGAAATAAACTATTTTGAATAAAGCTGAAAACTTGTAACCATCCACATCCATAGTATGAAAAAACATTAATGGAAGTCAATAGTTAAAGATTTCCAACATTTCTCAAAACCTCTTCTTTTATGTTCAAGAGAAGAAAGAAACTCCTCAAGGATTCCTCAAGTGAGTGATGAGTAAAGGTCTAACAAACATTTAATTTTGCAAAAATAGAAAATATATATCGCAATTAATATAGATAGTATATTACATAAAAAAATTATAAGATAATATTTTACTCAGATGGTCTAGTGGTGCATAAATGTCCAATCAATCAATCAATCAATCAATCAATCAATCAATCAATCAATCAATCAATCAATCAATCAATCAATCAATCAATCAATCAATTAATCAGTCAGTCAGTCAGTCTGTTTGTCTGTCTGTCTATCACTCAATCAATCAATCAACCTTTCTATCTATCTATCTATCTATCTATCTATCTATCTATCTATCTATCTATCTATCTATCTTTCTATCTATCTATCTATCTATCTATCTATCTATCTATCTATCCATCCATCCATCCATCCATCCATCCATCCATCCATCCATCCATCCATCCATCCATCCATCCAGATAGATAGATAGATAGATCCGTCCATCCATCCATCCATCCATCCAGATAGATAGATAGATAGATAGATAGATAGATATATAGATAGATAGATCCGTCCATCCATCCATCCATCCATCCATTCATCCATCCATCAGTTAATATTATACTATTACTACTAAATACTATATTATTATACTATTTATTTATAAAAAAAACCCAATCCAAGCTGGTTGTTTACTTTGATGTGAATGTGAGTATTTATTGGCTGTTTATTTATTCATATGAAATTCATAAGTGTGATCAATTACAGAGATACAGCATGCAGATTAAGTGTGTGATCCCTGTCAGTTTCCGAATCTTGATTTATAACCTCAGTGCTGACATTTGGGTTTCAGCATGGACGTGATCATTAATTCACAAGTGCAATGTCTTTCAATACAATCGCTGAGTCAAAATGACCATTTGCATGACTGATGTCGCTCATTACCTCTGATTGTGCCTTGAAATACCCACAGATGTGTTTTTTAATGTTCAAAGACAGTGTGTTCTTTCTGAATAAACAGGGCTGGCCAATGACAGATGCGTCTTCATTATGCATCTCTGTGAAGCATTGCTGCATGGCGATGGACACGTGTACGTAGCAGAACACGTTTGAACATTTCAAGCAAGTTTAAACTATTGCGTTTTGCACCTGATTAACCACAAGCTGCATAATTCATGTCCATCGATCCATTTTTCAGAATAATGGAGAGGGCGTTTTAATAGAGGGAATAGAAATAGCTTCAGCTCATATTTTTTGCTCTCTTCTCAATCTCTCTCTGAGGGATTCAAGTCAATGAGAAATTTCTAAAAAGCTTCTAATACATAAAAAATACCATATGTTTGCAGATGTTTATGAAAAATGCTAAGCGAACATACTTGTTTATCTGAAAAACAATGCTAAAGTCAGTTATTTTTTTATTTGAAAATGTGCGTCCCGTGTCAGAATGTCTGTCTTTGTTTTGATCTCTATAAACAGCCCACTGCTAGTTTACTCAATTATATTTCAGCACCTCAGGTTGCTTTGGTGGACAACTCTGCCTATTTAAATAAAATGAGATGAATTGAGACAGATTCAGAGTTTTAAAAGTGCACATGTAATGGTTTTTATTTATCACAAATGAAATAAATATTACAAACGTAAATATTAGCTGAGCAGCTAACATTGCAAGACAATCTGGCAACCTGTGTGTGTGAGTGTAGTTAGAGGAGTCGCTAAAATATATACATTTACAGTTGAAGTCAGAATTATTAGCCCCCCTGTTTGTTTTTTCCCCCAATTTCTGTTTAATGGAGAGCAGATTTTTTTTCAACACATTTCTAAACATAATAGTTTTAATAACTCATTTCTATTAACTGATTTATTTTATCTTTGCCATGATGACAGTAAATAATATTTGACTAGATATTTTTCAAGACACTTCTATACAGCTTGAAGTGACATTTAAAGGCTTAACTAGGTTAATTAGGTTAACTAGGCAGGTTAGGGTAATTAGGCAAGTTATTGTATAAGGATGGTTTGTTCTGTAGACTAACGAAAAAAGAAATTGCTTAAAGGGGCTAATAATTTTGACCTTAAAATGGATTTTTAAAAAATTAAAAACTACTTTCATTCTAGCCAAAATAAAACAAATAAGACTTTCTCCAGAAGAAAAAAATATTATCAGACATACTGTGAAAATTTCCTTGAACTGTTAAACATAATTTGGGAAATATTAAAAAAAGAAAAACAAAATTCAAAGGGGGCTAATAATTTTGACTTCCATTGTATATATATATATATATATATATATATATATATATATATATATATATATATATATATATATATATATATATATATATATATGCCTGTCTATAAGCATATTGGCAGATTCCAAGACAAATGGGGGACAGATTTTCACTAATGGGCGGGGCTTTTACCCTTTGATGACACGTACAAAGGAAGAATGTCAATCAAAGTGTTTCTGCAGACTGTTTTTATCAAGTCTGATTATAAAAATAGAATTAATTTATTTTTACCATTAGTGGCACTATATCCAACACAGTCTTCTGACAGTTCGTAACTTTTTGAGTTAGACACTAATTAATATAAATGTGTATGTTTTAATTTGTACAGTTTACTACAATTTGCTTATCTCCTTATGATGTTTGTGTTTAGGGGTGGTGTTTGGGGGTGCGCCTCCTTTTAAAAATGGTATGTTTTTGTACAAATGAAATAGTAAAGACTCATACAAATTGGCCACTTTTCTGACAATTCGTAGTTACGTTTTCTTGTGAGATTGGGCTGGTAAACAGAATCAGTGTTTTGAACTGGCAAGACCTTAAAACACATGCAGGTGTATTGCTATGAAGGCTCCGCCCATTTTAGAAAAGGGGTGTGGAGCAGAAGCTCATTTGTATTTAAAGATACACAAGCCCTTTTTCACCAGTTATGAGAAACAATGCTACAAATCAATTGCTTCACAGGATTATTCGCTGTTTGAAAGCTGGTGAAGAAAAAAACTAAATTTGCATAGATATGAAATCATCTAGGGCTGCATGATATTGGAAATATCGAACGTTGCAATATTCTGTTTTTCTGTAATAAATTGTGCAATATAAATACAGTTTCATCAGATGCGTGAATAACTCTAACTATTTGGAAAGTGTTGATTAATTCAGCTTGATTGCGATTGCCTCACAGCAAGAAGGTCACTGGTTTGAGCCCCGGCTTGTCACAGCAAGAAGGTCACTGGTTTGAGCCCCGGCTTGGTCAGTTGGCGTTTCTGTGTGGAGTTTGCATGTTTTCCTTGTGTTGGCGTGGGTTTTCTCCGGGTGCTCCAGTTTCCCCCACAAGTCCAAAGACATGCGGTACAGGTGAATTGGGTAAGCTAAATTGTCCGTAGTGTATGAGTGTGAATGGATGTTTCCCAGTGATGGGTTGGAGCCGGAAAGGCATCTGCTGTGTAAAACATGTGCGAAGTTGGCGGTTCATTCTGCTGTTGGCGACCCCAGATTAATAAAGGGACTAAGCCGAAAAGAAAATGAATTAATAAATGAACAGGAAGAAAATAATTTGCCATTACAAGTCACAGGACATTAGATAAGGAGTTTAACCTTCTCATTAATTCATACCTCTCTCCAGCGCAGATTAAAGTCATTTTGGCTTGTTGGTTAGAGTCCTGGGGTTTTCGGGGAGGGCGAGGGCTTTGCGTTTATTGAATTGTCACGGTAGAAGTGTTTGCATGAAGGGTTTGTGCTGCAAATTTGAAGCTGAATGCTTCTCCTGGTCTCCGGTCTCTTGTGACGTGGCCCTCCAGAGACCTGAGCTGTGTGAAATGAATTTCCCCGCTCAAGTAAATGCTGCAGACCGGGTTCCATCTCATTTCAGACTATAAATTCAGACCCTAAACAAACTCTGGCCTCATTTACTCAAACATTGCCTTATCAATGGGAATTGAGCTGAAGCTGTTTGATGTCCTGAATGACAGCAGTATGAATATGATTTCATTTGCATTTTTTAGTTTTCATGTGCTCATGAGATTTGCCGGCAATGTGTGCTTTTATGGATTATATTGTGATAAGCAGATCATTTGATTTAAAACTTCATTTAATTTTGGCTCAGTAACCAGTGTTGGTGCATTTTTGAGACTTTAATGCAGCTTATTTGTAGGAAAATCAGTACTTGTTTAAAGTAATGGTTGTTAAAATGTGTGAAAACAAACGTTAGCTTGTTTTCCATCATAAATATATAAAGGTAATTTAGAATTTTTATAGCGCACTTTTTATAGACTTGCTTGCTTGGATGAATTTACATCTCATTGTTCTTACTTTCTGGCTCAAAATTGGGAGTTTTTATCTTGCAGAATTGAATAAATTGAACTCCAAACTGTTAATATCTAATGTTAATATCTTCAGTACACATAATTCATTCATGTTGTCAAGTGGTTTGAACATAAAACAATTAGGTTGTCCCCAAAAATCTCAAGAATTGTGTTGTTTCAGCTCATTTTAAATACACTACGTAGTCTGAACAAGCAGCAAAATATTTTTTAATATTGATATAATGTAATTTAATATAATGGTACTATCTCTCATCTCCATGTTTTTTTCTGAATTATGACTTTACATCTGTGTCTTAAAATTCATTTATTAATTTTCTTTTCGGCTTAATTATTAATACTTTATTAATCTGGGGTCGTCACAGCGGAATGAACCGCCAACTTATCCAGCATATGCTTTATGCAGCGGATGCCCTTCCAGCTGCAAACCATCACTGGAAAACACCCATACACTCCCATTCACACTCATACACTACGGAACATTTAGTTTCCTCAATTCACCTATACCACATGTCTTTGGACTTGTGGGGGAAACCGGAGCACCCAGAGGAAACCCATGCATACACGGGGAGAGCATACAAACTCCACACAGAAATGCCAACTGAACCAGCCGAGGGTCGAACCAGTGACCTTCTTGCTGTTAGGCGATCGTGCCACCATGACACCTGTGTCCTACCAGTTTTGAGGAAAAAAAACAAGTTAGAATTTCAATATTTAAACTGATTTTACATAAATTGTGAGTTATTAAGTGCAGGAAAGCCTAAAATTGTTATTGTGATTAAGTTGCAAATATGGCAAATTCTATGAGAACATAAAAATCAAAGGTATAAAGTTTGTATAATAAGAATTGTGAGTTTATATCTTGAAAATCTGACTTTATACCTTACAGGTCAGAATTTTTTTATGATATTCTTTGAATTCACATCTACAATTCTTGCAACTACAAATACATACATACATATATATATATATATATATATATATATATATATATATATATATATATATATATATATATATATATATATATATATATATATATATATATATATATATATATATATACACACACACACACACACACACACACACACACACACACACAAACAGTTGAAGTCAGAATTATTAGCCCCCCTGTTTATTTTTTTCCCAATCTCTGTTTAACATTTCTAAACATAATAGTTTTAATAACTCTCATAACTGATTTATTTTATCTTTGCCATGATGACAGTAAATAATATTTTACTATTTTACTATTTGAGACTGTAAATAGCAGCACAATCATCGTTATTGCAATCATAGTATTGTATATGCAATACTCGTATCGCAGACATTTGTGATAAATTACATTTATTTGACATTTATTATCTAAATTTGACCAATCACATTGGGATTCCAGGTGATCAGAGTCAGAATATCTGCTAAGGTTTACACTCATAGTGTTTTAAAGACTAAATATTTACATGTTGACAATTTATAGTTATAATTAATTCAATCTGAAAAATAGCTTTACCTGTTTATTTTAAAATCATTAATTAAACAGCTGATTTTAAAACATAGCTGATAAAAATGCCATTTTTTTTGAGAAATGCTATATTGTAGGACATTTTGTTATTGCTCAACAGCGAATCGTATATGGCATATTTTTCCAGTATAGTGCAGCCGTACACTCCAAAAAATGCTGTTTGTTCACACTACTTATTTAAAATAAGTTGAAACAACCCAATTCTTGAGTTTTTTTTGGGACAACTTAATTGTTTTATGTTCAATCCACATCAATTTGAAAAATCGGTCCCACTTTATATTAAGTGGCCTTAACTAAAATTTACTTACACATGAATTAATAGTTTGGTACAATGTACTTACTGTGTAAATACATGTATTTACTGTGTACTTATGCTTGGTTAAATACCTGTATGTAATTACATCTGTATTAATTTCTGTAATTACATTTGTAAATACACTGTTGACCATCCCTTACACCTTAACCCACCCTTAAACCTAGCCACACCACCAAACCTCCATAACCCTACCCCTATCCCAACTCAAGAGCACCACAAGTGTTCTCAAGTACATTATGAACACAGTAAGTACATTGCATGTACATTTGATGCAACATGGTAGTTAAGGACACTTAATATAAAGTGGGACCGAAAAATCTAATAGGTGAACTTAATTCCTTCATGGTGTCCCAACACAAATCAATTGTGTGGAACCCAGCACTTTTTTACAGTGTAGAGCACAGTACTGTATAGCAGAGTGATCAGACCGAACTGGCTGAATATACACCTATATTATTCCTGTTAGCATCACAATGTTAAAAGATATCATTATGAGTTTGTGAACTAGCCACAAGGCCAAGACCTCGACATCTTTTATTACGCATCACTATAAATGTTTTGTGAACCAATATAAACTCAATTCCCTCTTGTTGTTATTGTTAGTTGTGTTCACTTGAAGGTCTTACCGAAAGTGACTCAGCTTGACTTTAGCACAGACGTCACTCCAATAAGACACCCACCTGTAGTCTGATTGGCATCTGTTGCGTTTCATTAAAAAGCTATTAAAATCCTGAGGGGGATCTCGCTTTCAGCGGGACTGGATCGCAAGATCGCGTCCCTGATGATACACTACTTGTCAGCTCTCAGTGAGACACCAGACTTGTTGGATGCTCGTCAAAGGCTGAAATCAGTTTTAACCGAGCAGCCAATTCACCAGGACATCACTTGGATGAGCTTGAAGCATAGGGTCGGACTCTAATATATGCTTGTTTTTTTATTTACTATGCTAATATGTTTAGATTTAAACTTTTTTCTGATTTAATGCTACATCTTGCAATTGCATATTTGTGTCTTAGAGTCTTAGAGAGAGAAAAAAGTTTTAAATATAAAATAAACTATTAAGATAGATATAAACTAATTTAACAAAAAAAGTAAAGTAACAGGAAAGGCTAAAATTGATTGTTTTGATTGTGAATTTTTAATGTTTGAATTGTGATATAGAAACTAATTTCTCAAAATATCGAGAGTAATTTCAGGAAAGCTTAAAATTGCAATTGTGATTATTGAGTTGCATTTGTTTAATCATTAAGTCAGCCTTGTGAGTTCTTGCTAATTTAACTTCATGCCTAGCTTGCAGTTCTAACTTTTTTCTTAAAATTCTTAAAATTTACAACAATTATTTTTGAGAAACTACATTTCTTTTTTTTTTTTTGAGGAAAAACTGCATTTCTTTTCTTTGAGAAAAACTGCATTTCTTTTATTTTGAGAAACTGCTGCATTTCTTTTTTTGAGAAACTGCATTTCTTTTTTTGAGAAATTGCATTTCTTTTTTTGAGAAACTGCATTTCTTTTTTTGAGAAACTGCATTTCTTTTTTTGAGAAACTGCATTTCTTTTTTTGAGAAAAACTGCATTTCTTTTTTGAGAGACTGCATTTCTTTTTTTTTGAGAAACTGCATTTCTTTTTTTGAGAAACTGCATTTCTTTTTTGAGAGACTGCATTTCTTTTTTTTTGAGAAACTGCATTTCTTTTTTTGAGAAACTGCATTTCTTTTTTTGAGAAACTGCATTTCTTTTTTTGAGAGACTGCATTTCTTTTTTTGAGAGACTGCATTTCTTTTTTTTGAGAAACTGCATTTCTTTTTTAACTGCATTTCTTTTTGAGAGACTGCATTTCTTTTTTTAACTGCATTTCTTTTTTTGAGAGACTGCATTTCTTTTTTAGAGAAAAACTGCATTTCTTTTTTTGAGAGACTGCATTTCTTTTTTTTTTGAGAAACTGCATTTCTTTTTTGAGAGACTGCATTTCTTTTTTTTTTTGAGAAACTGCATTTCTTTTTTTAGAGAAAAACTGCATTTCTTTTTTTGAGAAACTGCATTTCTTTTTTTTGGAGAAACTGCATTTCTTTTTTTAACTGCATTTCTTTTTTGAGAGACTGCATTTCTTTTTTTTTTGAGAAACTGCATTTCTTTTTTTAGAGAAAAACTGCATTTCTTTTTTTGAGAGACTGCATTTCTTTTTTTAGAGAAAAACTGCATTTCTTTTTTTGAGAGACTGCATTTCTTTTTTTTTTGAGAAACTGCATTTCTTTTTTTAGAGAAAAACTGCATTTCTTTTTTTGAGAAACTGCATTTCTTTTTTTGAGAGACTGCATTTCTTTTTTTAGAGAAAAACTGCATTTCTTTTTTGAGAGACTGCATTTCTTTTTTTTTTGAGAAACTGCATTTCTTTTTTTAGAGAAAAACTGCATTTCTTTTTTTGAGAAACTGCATTTCTTTTTTTTGGAGAAAACTGCATTTCTTTTTTTGAGAGACTGCATTTCTTTTTTTTTGAGAAACTGCATTTCTTTTTTTAGAGAAAAACTGCATTTCTTTTTTTTGGAGAAAAACTGCATTTCTTTTTTTAACTGCATTTCTGTTTTTGAGAAAAACTGCATTTTTTTGAGAAAAACTTTTTCTTTTTGAGGAAAAACTGCATTATTTTTGTGAAAATATGCATTTCTTTTTTTTTAAAGAAAATCTGCACTTCTTTTTTTTCAGAAGCTGCATTTCTTGAGGAAAAAATGCATTTCGTTTTTTTTTTGTTGAGAAAATCTGCATTTCTTTTCTGAAACTACAACTGCATTTCTTTTTAGAGAGAAAAAACGTTGAATTGTGACATATAATCAAATTTCGCAGAGAACCGAGAGTAATTGCAGGAAAGCCTAAAATTGCAATTGTGGTAATTGAGTTGCAAATATTTAGAATTCTAAAGAAACATCAAAAGTTTTAGAATTCTGAGTTTATATTTTGCATACCTAGCTTGCAGTTCTGATGTTTTTCTTAAACTGAGCTTTTTTATGTCCTTTTTTTCTACAACTGCATTTCTTTTTATTTTGAGAGAAAAACGTTCAAATTGTGATATATAAACTAATTTTGCAAAAAAACTGAGAGTAATTACAACAAAGCCTAAAATTGCAATTGTGATAATTGAGTTGCAAGTATTCCTATTCTGAGAAAACATCAAAACTGCACGGCATGAAGTCAAAATTGTGTATATCTTATGTATAAGTATATAATATATGAGTTTATATCTTGCAATTCTAACTTGCAGTTCTGATCTTCTTGTTCTACAAATTTTTATAATTTAGAACTACATTTCTTGCATATTTATAGAATTTATGGAAAAAAGTGAGCTACAAGATGTCCACTCAAATTTTCAAGATACAAACCTTTAATTCGGAGCAAAATGTGCAGACCATTACTGACTCTAAAATGATTGCTCTTTTGACTTGCAGGAAATCCTCTGAAAATTTCCCCCATCGCAGGATGACCCTCCCAAGAGAAAAGGGTCGCCGGCAAGCCATCCGTGGACCAGCGTTCATGTTCAATGCCCGCGGCACAAACCTCACCCCAGAGGAAGAGCGCTTTCTGGATGCAGCCGAATATGGCAACATCCCTGTGGTCCGCAAGATGTTGGAAGAATCTCCCACTCTCAACGTGAACTGTGTGGATTATATGGGTCAAAACGGACTGCAGCTGGCCGTCGGAAACGAGCACCTGGAGGTCACCGAGCTGCTCCTGCGGCGGGACAACCTGGCCCGAGTCGGGGACGCCCTCCTGCTGGCCATTTCCAAAGGTTACGTGCGTATTGTGGAGGCCCTGCTGGGACATCCGTCTTTTGGAGACGGCGAACGATTGACCCGCAGCCCCTGTGAGCTGCAGGATGATGATTTCTACTCATACGACGAGGACGGGACACGGTTTTCTCCTGATATCACGCCTATTATTTTGGCTGCGCACTGTCAGAAGTACGAGGTGGTGCACATGCTGCTGTTAAAGGGCGCCAGGATTGAGCGCCCGCACGATTATTTCTGTAAGTGCGCGGACTGCACGGAGAAGCAGAGGAAAGATTCGTTTAGCCACTCGCGCTCTAGGATTAATGCGTACCGTGGACTCGCCAGCCCGGCGTATCTGTCTTTATCCAGCGAAGACCCGGTGTTGACAGCGTTGGAGTTGAGCAATGAGCTCGCCAAGCTGGCTAACATCGAGAAGGAGTTTAAGGTAGGATGACTAGCACGCTTACATGTTTCTGCTTTAAAACATTGCCTTTTTTTAGAGACTTGAGTCAGCCATTGTCATTTTTTTTTTTCTTACACCATGTCATAACCACACGTCATGCAAACAAATTGTCTGTTCGCACAACACGTGACACGACAGAAACATTTAAATACCTACCATTCATTTAAATACAAGCCACAGAATGAAATGGTAAGGGTTATAATTTAATTAAAACATGGCAAACCTCTTTAACATAATGATGAGGCACAGATCTGACTTTTATTTTCAAACCGTTGCTAGTTTTTTAATTTCAAGCTCTGAGGTCAACTATCTGCTGCTGCTTTCAGTAGTATGGTGATAAGTAAAGTTTCACAAACTAATTTCGAGAGGAGCACGTGATATGATTGACTGCCGCTGTCCACTCATCTACATTCACTAGTTAACCAATCAGATTAACCCCAACTCACGATAAGTAGCCTAGCTAGAACTACTCTCTTATCTTCGTTTTCCGAAGAAACCCCCCATCCACCCCTTCTCCTCCTTTCTTCATTTACCACGGGGAGCTCTCGAGAACCACCTGATCTCGTACTCCCCTCATATGCTCTATGGACCAGGCGGGAGCCCTGGGCTCACCTATCTCCGAGCTCAGGGTTCTCTCCCGGGACAGCATGCCAAACCTGCTAACAGTTATCAAACAATATCTAAGTGTGAACTCTTGAAATGCCATGTAAAATGGTGTTCAAACTCACATTGGGAGCATCTAACACTGAATAAAGCACATAATCAGTACCTGAGGCGATCATTGTCATAGTGGTTTATGCTGTTGTTTTGTCTCGCAAATAGAAACTGTTTGGATGTTACGGAAGATTAGGATGAAACTTGTTTTAACATAAAAAAGATATGTTTTGCATATTTGCATGTAGTTAGGACATGGTGTATAACATTATGCATAATTGTTTTTCCACCAGCCATGTTCGCACTGCAAATTTCGAGATGCACAACTACTTTTTAAAGGTTAGCTCACCAAGGAATGGAACTTGGTCAATAGTTTCTCACCCTCATGGCATTCTTAACTCTCAAGACCTTCATTTGTCTTCTGAACACAAATTACGATATTTTAGATAAACCTGAGAGCTCTCTCATCCTCCATTGACAGCAATGATCTTGGCTCGTTTGAAGTCCAGAAAAATACCAAAAATCGACACTTGAATCTACATGAGATCCCTTTAAATACAAAATTCAATCTCCTAAATTTTGACGTTGAAAAGAATGCGAAAGAGCATCGACTATAAATTTCATAACAAAAATTTTAGTTAATGTAATCTAGATTACAAATATTAGGTATAGTGAAATCTGATTACATTGTGGATTACTTTTGTAATCAATGTAGTTTTGTAATCTATGTAATCTATTGTATCTATTCAATCTATGTAATCTATTGTAATTCTTGTAAAGTATAATGAGCCAATTGGATAATTTTGTTCCATACTGATCTAAAATAAATAGAGAAAGCATATATTTCATTCTATTGTTGTCAATGATGTGTATTTAACTTTTAAATAATTAATACTATATTTAATTAACAGTGAAATGTTCTAAGGGTAATATATATATGTAAAAATATCTTTAAGAATTTCTGCATTACATGAATAAACATTAATAATGAGGAAATGATATTAAACGGCCAAAATTTTTCCGTCTTTTCAAACAAAAAGACTTTTTAGAGTACAAAATTAGTGAATGCCACTAGAAGTAGTTTACTATAAATATTTACATGCAATCCAAGAAAAAGTAATAGTAATCTAATGAGTATTTCACAATGGACTAATGTACATTACATGTGATCAGTTCCTACCTAATAATTTAATCTGAATTAGTTTTAAACATGTTTTTGTATGATTTTCGTTAACGATAGTAGCCCTTGTGAGTGAATATGTCATGTCTAATTTCAATTGGTTGGCACTAAATTTTGTACGACACAGCAACCAATCGCATTTGTAATCAATTTATTTTAAATTGGTTTTGATGAATCCGTTAAACAGATTCAGTCATTTTTCTGTGTATTTAAATTTATGATGACCTAATGAAGTAAATCATTTAGACACATTCAAATAATGATAATTCAGTGTAAAAATATGCTTTATTTTCATGAAATTTATAAAATCTACATTTCCTTGTCAAAATATTGTATGTTTTATAAAAACAAAATGAAATATTAAGTAAAAATGAATTAAAATATTAAAATAATGCATTTAATCATGCATAATCATTTAATAATACGTAATTTAATTACACATTATTTTAAAACATTTGTTTGTTTATTTATTTATTTATTCTTTTTTATTTATTTATTTTATTTATTTATTTATTTATTAAAAATATTGCCAGGCACATTAAATTACTATAAATTAAAAAAATCTGATAAAATAAATTTATTCTGTTTATTAAGTATTTATATTTGTGTTTTTTGTTGTTTTTCTTTATATTAGAATATAAATATGGTTTATATATGGTTCCACTAAATGTTCATTTTATTTGAAATTAAATAATAATGAAATAAGAAATTTTTTTTTAATAAATAAATAATTTTAAAAAGTAAAAAAAATCTAATATTTAGATTAAAATTAATTAAAAATGAACGCATTTAATTAAGTATTTTAATTAACATAAACTTTCTTTTAGTTTCGGAGTGTAAGGTGAGCCACTCTCCGATTCACTTTTGAGTTATTTTAATGCCAATGACATACTATTTGTATATGATGATGACCCCAGTGTGAGCATGTCCACTCGCTAGCTGCATTTTATTGTTTACCAGCAATACATTTCCTTCTCCATCCCACAATCAGAGTTCATCCTATGTTTACATGTCTTATCTTAACATTTATCTCCATTTTAACAGCATTTTTAACTTCTGTTGCGTATGTGTGTGTGTGTGTGTGTGTGTTTGCTGCCGCCGTCAACAGGATAAAAAGAACCGTAATAAAGAGACATCGCAGCACAATGGCTTCTTTCTGGTAAATATGTTTGACTATAATTTTCACTAACAGACTAACAGTAACTGATTGTCATGCTTGCAGATTCAGCTCTTATGTGAAGGATTAGATTGTCTGTCTGCTTGTGTGTGTGTCTGGAGAACTCAATGGCTGTAGATTTTTATCTCAGGTTTTGCAGCAGCAGCAGAACCGCAGGCATGTTCAGAGCTAGAGATCGACTTCAGATATACTGAGAAATCTGTCTTCAGCTCAAGAGCTTTCATTTTAAATGCCACGATTAATTTGTTTTAAATATTATTAGCTAATAGTGTCTATTCAGAGTTCACTGATGCACAAAAAAGACAAATACTGTCTAGAAAAAGACATATTTCAAAAGAAATAGAAAATATAGTTTGCATAAAGAAAATAAACATTATTTTTTGGATTTTTATTTATTTATTTATTTATTTATTAATTAATTAATTTATTTATTTATTTATCTATTTATCTATTTATTTATTTATTTATTTATCTATTTATCTATTTATTTATCTATTTATTTATCTATTTATCTATCTATTTATTTATTTATTTATTTATTTATTTATTTATCTATTTATTTATCTATTTATCTATTTATTTATCTATTTATCTATTTATTTATTTATTTATTTATCTATTTATTTATTTATTTATTTATCTATTTATCTATTTATTTATCTATTTATCTATTTATTTATTTATTTATCTATTTATTTATCTATTTATTTATTTATTTATCTATTTATTTATTTATTTATTTATCTATTTATCTATTTATTTATTTATTTATTTATTTATTTATTCATTTATTCACTAAGCACATTGCATTACAAATCAAATCTTTCTGCAGCAACAACAGTTATAAGGTGTTTGTGTTGTTTTTTTAATACATTAGAATGATGCAACTAAATTTGCATTCTATTTTAAATTAAATTTTAATAAAATTTATGAGATTTAAATTGATGATGACCTAATAAAGTTAAACATTTAGACATAGTATTTGTCTTTATGGTTTATTGTTTATTCATTGTTATTGTCTTTATTGAACATGAGCTTTATTTTTATGAAATTAGTGGAAGAAATGTACATTTCTTTATAAAAATATTGTATGTTTTATAAAAATTAATCAAATATAAAAATTAAAATGAATTTAAATTGAATGTATTTAATGAGTAGGTAGTGCTGTCGCCTCACAGAAAGAAGGTCGCTGGTTTGAGCCTCGGCTGGGTCAGTTGGCGATTCTGTGTGGAGTTTGCATGTTCTCCCTGCGTTCGCGTGGGTTTCCTCTGGGTGCTCCGGTTTCCCCCACAGTCCAAAGACATGTGGTACAGGTGAATTGGGTTGGCTAAATTGTCCATAGTGTATGAGTGTAAATGAGTGTGTATGGGTGTTTCCCAGTGATGGGTTGCAGCTGAAAGGGCATCCGCTGCGTAAAACATATGCTGGATAAGTTGGTGGTTCATTCCGCTGTGGTGACCCTGGATTAATAAAGGTACTAAGCCGAAAAGAAAATTAATGAATGAATGAATTAACATTTATTTATTTATTTTTAATTACCAGGCATGTTGCATTTAAATAAAATAAAATAAAATAAAATAAAATAAAATAAAATAAAATAAAATAAAATAAAATAAATAAAATAAAATAAAATAAAATAAATCTATTCTGATTATTAAATTTAGGTGCTCCGGTTTCCCTCACAGTCCAAAGACATGCACAATAGGTGAATCGAATAAACTAAATTGTCCGTAGTGTATGAGTGTGTGTGTTTGGATGTTTCCCAATACTGGGTTGCAGCTGGAAGGGCATCCACTGCATAAAACATATGCTGGAATAGTTGACGGTTCATTCCACTGTGGCGACCTCTGATACAGAGACTAAGCCGAAGGAAAATGAATGAATGAATGAATGAATGATTTTTAAGTAATTGTCTTTGTGTTTTTTGTATTTTTTGTTGTTGTTGTGTTTCTTTTCATTAGATTAGTGGTCCAATTTATTATAAATTGTGTTTAGTTTTTAAATATTAATGAAATTATGACATATAAATATAAAAATAAAGTGTGAAAATATGCTTTATTTTCATTAATGTGATGTAGAAAAGTAAATTTCTTAATTAAAATATTTTAAAATAATAAAATTAATTCACAATTGTAAATTTTTAAAAAAATAAATCAAATATTTAAAAATTAAATGAATTGAAACGTGTTTATTTATACACCGTCGTTTAATAATAAGTGTTTTAATTAACATTATTTTTCTTTTGGTTTTGGATTGAAATGTAAGCTAATTTAAGATTATCTTTTGTGTTATTATCAACATGCTTTTTTATGAAAATTATTTTTATTCATTTTTTTTTGATCATTTTAATCTTAAATTTAGTTTCCGTGACGTGTAGTCATATAGATTTTTACTCAATATTTTTTGGTTTTATGGTTTTTATCCACCACAGTAACCCTAACTCCTCTACATATTCCTTTATATGTTGTTTTACCATATTTTCACTGCTTATTATACACTCATCACACCTTTGTGACACACTTTGATAACCGTCATGATGTCTGCTGTCTGATTCTCATCTAACATATGGTCAGTAATATTGCTTTTCTCACGCTGATAAGAGATGTGTTGTCGTCCTGGTGGTGTGAAGGTATAATGAATCCCACAGAGAACAATAAAGCACGCAGCATGTAATGTTTTAAGCTGAACGTCAGCAGGCAGTGCATCCTGGGAGATCACACTGATATGACGTCTAACAGATGTCTGTCAAGTAGATCCTGTGGAGATCTGCACACTGTTTTAACATGTTATTCCAAACTGTCAGAGTTTTCCACATGGTAAAGGTTTAAAGAGGAGTTATTATGCAAAAACGACATTGGTAAGGGGTTTAAACACAGTTGTTTGACAACAGTTTGTGAATATAATCAACTTCTAATGGTAAATATTAATTAATTCAAATTTTCTATGAGAGACTTGATAAAAACAGTGCAGAAACACTTTGATCGACATTATCCCTTTTGTACGTGTCATCAGAAGGGGAAAGTCCCGCCCATTAGTGACCATCTCTCCCTCATTAGCATAGGACGTTAGTCTTGTTTTTGAATCTGCCACTATGCTGACACACAGGCATTTGTTGCTCCGCCCTCATTTAAAAAATGCACAGTCTCATTTGAATTTAAAGTGACAGTCACCAAAACGGCACAATTAGGCTGAAAGCCTAAAAGGGTCAGTTTCAATGAGTTATAAAACATTATTTGTGTGGTATTTTGTGCCAAAACTTACACATACACACTCTAGAGACATCAGAGACTTGTAAATCTTGTAAAAAGTAGCATAATAGGTCACCTCTTGAAGTGTCATTGATTCAATAAGTTAACTTCTCTCATATTTGCATAATAGATATATAGATTTGTTAAGTTCGAAACTTCTCCAGAAACCGTTTTATATGCTATTTATAGTCTCTGAACACTTATAGGTAGGTAGGTAGGTTACTTTATTTATACCTGAAGGTAGATTTGGTTTGCAGTCAAGAGTCGTCATCTCATAACAGTGCCACACAAAGGAACTTACATAGTAACAACAGCAAATGAACATTAAGACATAAAACATAAGCATAAAAACACTTACAAAGAATAAATAAATCACTTTAAGTGTCCACCCCTCCCCCCCAAAAAAAATAAATGTTTAAAACAATCTAAAATATACAAGTCACTGACTGCTTATATTTAG
Organism: Danio aesculapii; assembly: GCF_903798145.1. Lineage (NCBI taxonomy): Eukaryota > Metazoa > Chordata > Actinopteri > Cypriniformes > Danionidae > Danio > Danio aesculapii. Next base: position 4,775,587 of record NC_079448.1, read on the forward strand.
CAGTCTACATGTGCTTGTGGCCTCATCATAAATATATGTGGCAAATTTCAATATACACATTAAATTAACAAAAGATATACAAGCCTAAATCAGAAAAGGTTGGGACAATATGGAAAATGCAAATATAAAAATAAAAAATAAAACTGGTGACCCTCTGTCCATCATTGCGCCTAAAGGTTTAGACCAGGGGTCTCAAACTCAGTTCCAGGAGGGCGGCAGCTCTGCTAGGCATGGGATGATAACCGTTTTCAAGGTATACCGCAGTTTGGAAAAGTTAAGGTTTTAAAACTGCCAAAATTTTCTGTAATACCGTTCCAAAGGCATGAGTACGATTTTTTATTTACTTTTTTTTTATTTACTTTTTTATAGACAGTTTACAGGTTTATGTGTACATGTAGGGATCAAAGGAAATATATTTCCAGCTTTTATAAACCGCTTTGCCTTTAGATCGCTCACAATAAGCTTTAATATCTCTTTAAAAAAAAGTCATTACAAATTTGATCAGCACTTATTAACGGCAGCTGTTATCGTTGCCTGGTGACGAGATCTGTCCTCTGTAGTCTAGATCGTCTGATTTCAAAATGCTCGGTTCGGCCTGTGTGGACTTCGAAGAACTCACCTTTGAAGTCTGCATCCTTAGGAGGATGCAGCCTCTGAAATGAGACACAGCTATAGTCATCTTTGCATTTGCATTTAAAATGTCATTACCGAGTGAATGATGTTTAATAACAGTTGTAATAAGCATGCATAAAATCTCATTTGAATATTCATGATATGACAGTCGTATAAACACCCCCTTCAAGTAAAGTGTTACCCTAGATTTGTTCCTTGGCTTTATAAGAGAGCGCTTGCTGTTGTTTTAGCTGTGCGTTTGGAGATGATTTTGAGTCTCCATTTGCCATTGATGCCAATGTTGAAGTTTTTGTTAAAACCTGTCAACTTCTCATCCGGATTACACTTTGTGGACCGAGAGTTGATGTTTGCCAGGGCTTTAAACACGCTTTCTCTGCTGTTTTCTTTCTGTCCCTGCAGAACGACTACCGGAAGCTGTCTATGCAGTGTAAAGACTTTGTGGTTGGTGTTTTGGACCTGTGCAGAGACACAGAGGAGGTGGAGGCCATCCTGAATGGAGATGTTTCTGCTGAACTGGAGCAGGGCCAACATCACCGCTCGCTGCTCAGCCGAGTCAAACTGGCCATTAAATATGAGGTTAAGAAGGCAAGTGTGCAGATAATCACATGTTTGCACTGCACTTTTAGAGAGAGCAAGAAAAAGTGGCTGATTATGAATGTAAGTTCTGATTTAAATGATGAGATTATTATTTGTTTGATTACACAACCAGTCAAAAATATTATTGAATAATTAAAATTTTTACTAAATACTATGTATTTAAAAAAGATGCATTAAATTGACCAAAATATATTAAAAAGATAGGATAAAGAGATATATATATAATGTAACACACACACAAATATATATTATTACACCCACCGGCCACTTTATTAGGTACTAACTAGTACCTTACTAGTACCTTACTAGTTGCCCCTTTTGTCTTCAGAACTTAATCCTGCATGGCATACATTCAACAAGGTACTGGAAATATTCCTCAGAGATTTTGGTCCATATTGACATGATAGCATCACACAGTTGCTGCAGATTTGTCGGCTGCACATCCATGATGCGAATCTCCCATTCCACCACAAAGGTGCTCTATTGAATTGAGATCTGGTGACTGTGGAGGCCATTGGAGTACAGTGAACTCATTGTCATGTTCAAGAAACCAGTCTGAGATGATTTGCACTGTGGTCAATAAGGGATGAACAGGGTCAGCAACAATACTCAGGTTGGCTGTGGTGTTGACACAATGCAAAATTGGTACTAATGGGCCCAAATCGGCCAACAAAATATCCCCCACACCATTACACCACCACCAGCCTGAACCGTTGGTACAAGGCAGAATGGATCCAAATTCCTACCCTACCATCTGAATGTCGCAGCAGAAATGGAGACTCATCAGACCAGGCAACGTTTCTCCAATCTTCTATTGTCCAGTTTTGGTGAGCCTGTGTGAATTGTTTCCTGTTCTTAGCTGACAGGAGTGGCACCCAGTGTGGTCTTCTGCTGCTGTAGCCCATCCGCCTCAAGGTTGGACGTGTTGTGCATTCAGAGATGCTCTTCTGCAGACCTCGGTTGAAACGAGTGCTTATTTGAGTTACTTATGACTTGCTATCAGCTGGAACCAGTCTGGCCATTCTCCTCTGACCTCTGGCATAAACAAGACATTTGTGCCCACAGAACTGCCGCTCACTGGATATTTTCTCATTTTCGGACCATTCTCTGTAAACCCTGGAGATGGTTGTGTGTGAAAGTCCCAGTAGATCAGCGGTTTCTGAAATACTCAGTCTGGCACCAACAAACATGCCACATTAAAAGTCACTTAAATCACCTTTCTTCCCCATTCTGATGCTCAGTTTGAACTGCAGCAGATCGTCTTGACCATGTCTACATGCCCAAGTGCATTGAGTTGCTGCCATGTGATTGGCTGATTAGAAATTTTTCGTTAACGAGCAGTTGAACAGGTGTACCTAATAAAGTGGCCAGTAAGTATATATTAAAAAAAATATTCAGAACGAGAAACAATTCTAATTATTAATATGATTTCTGATGTACTATCAGTATAATTTATAAAGTGTGTGATTAATTTGTTATATTTATTTTGCTCCTGAACTCATTTGTATTACAATATTCATCAATGCAAAAAGGCCTGAGGCAAGCTCAAAAAGCATTTATAAATCCTTTTAATCATGTTTACCGAAAGCTCATCAGCATTATGATTGATGAGGATTGACAAAAGCTGCTTCGATTTTTCTGCCTATATATTTTCTTAGTCGTTAGGGTGAAAAATGTCCAAAATGTAATAACAAGACGCAGAGAGCAGTAGATAAAGACAGTCCCAATTAATCACATGCATTTCATTGTGAAGGTGTGACTAATCCTTTATGCTGACATCATTTTCTTTAATCATCCACTTCTCCAAACACACAATCTCAGGACAATAATCCAGCTGAAGCATTAATCAGGTTAACAGCAGCATGCTCCACCATCCTGACCTAAAGCCTAATTTAAAGATGAGGTTTCAGAAGGCCTAAACGCTCCCATGAGGACTCGGGGTTTGCTTTAGGAAATGAGTTTAGAGTCAGTCGTCCACATTACGGTGATTAATTCATGGCTGCTGTGCATTTCAGGCTGTTAAATGAACAATGGCCAGAGATGTGAATGGCTCTGCTTGTGTTGTCGCTTATAACATGAAATATGGGTTTGTGGGATGTTTGTTTGGGGCGTTGAGTGCTCTGAGATTTAGGGATGGTAAACAAGTCGTGGTTTAATGGTAGCATGTTTGGCAATGTTCAGTAATGAGGTGTAGAATTTGAAAAGCTCTGCTATATTACTCTTAATAATACTGCCATTCATTTAAATGGTAGACATAGTATTTCATATTCCATTCCAAGGTATGCTTATTGCATTTATTACATTAGGGCTTGAGTATGATTATTTTGGCCATTTCCCTAATTTGTAAATATTGCAAATTATTTTGAACTGAAAGACCTTGAATAGCTGATATAAGAGCTGAAATATCAGTTCACTCGATTGTTTCCATTGAGTGAGGAACTCACTGATTCATATGGTCCTTTCTGAGTGAGTTTTCAGCTAACAACTCACTGATTTGCATGATTTAGTTAGTGTGAGTCTTCAGTTATCAACTCACTGATTCAGATGATTCAGTTAAAGTGAATCTTCAGTTACGACTCACAGATTCAGATGATTCAGAGTGAATCTTCAATTATTAACTTACTCAGATGATTAGAGTGAGTTTTCAGTTAACAACTCGCTGATTCACATGATCCAGTCAGAGTGAGTCTTCAGTTATCAACTCACTGATTCACATTATTCAGAGCGAGGCCTCAGTTATCAACTCACTGATTCAGATGATTCAGTTAAAGTGAATCTTCAGTTAACGACTCACTGATTCACATGATCCAGTCAGATGGAGTCTACAGTTATTAACTCACTGATTAAGATGATTTAGTCAGAATGAAGCTACGGTCACACTGGGCTTTGTGTGTGCGAAATTCTGTCGTGCGGCGCTGCGAAAAGGGGCGGGATTAAACAAGATGATTAGACATTAAAAAAGTGAGCGATAGCTCCATGTTTTAAATTTCTGTCCAGAGAGGTCATGTTTTGATCCTCAATTGGTCTCATGCAGTCAAGTGATGCGATTTCGCAGGTCAGAGTTCACCAAGCTTGAACTTTGCACAGCAGCAACCTGCGAAACTCGACGCATGACCCCGGGTTTCCGGTCTGACGCATTCGCGTGCGTATGAATGGAAGTCTATGGAAGGAAAAGTCAAGTGTGACCGCACCTTTAGTCTTCAGTTTACACCGCACTGATTCACTTGATCCAGTCAGAGTGAGTCTTCAGTTAACAGTGATTCAGATGATCCAGTCAGAGTGAATCTTCAGTTATCAGCTCACTGATTCACTTGATTCAATCAGAGTGAGTCTTCAGTTATCAACTCACTGATTTACTTAATCCAGTCAGAGTGAGTGGTCGGTTATCAACTCACTGATTCAGATGATCCAGTCAGAGTGAGTCTTCAGTTATCAACTCACTGATTCACATCATCCAGTCAGAGTGAGTCTTTAGTTATCAACTCACTGATTCACATGATCCAGTCAGAGTGAGTCTTCAGTTATCAACTCAATGATTCAGATGATCCAGTCAGAGTGAGTCTTCAGTTATAAACTCAATGATTCAGATTATGCAGTCAGAGTGGGTCTTTAGTTATCAACTCACTGATTCACTTGATCCAGTCAGAGTGAGTCTTCAGTTAACAACTCACTGATTCACTTGATCCAGTCAGAGTGAGTGTTCGGTTATAAATTTACCGATTCACATGATCCAGAGTGAATCTTCAGCTATCAACTCACTGATTCAGATGATCCAGTCAGAGTGAGTCTTCAGTTATCAACTCAATGATTCTCACGGAAGCTAACTAGCTAGTATATATCTCTCGAGCAGTCGCAAAGATATATTTTGAGCCATGTTGGCTAGAAATGTTAGTGGTGTAGAGTCACAGAAATGGTTCCTGTCTTGTGTTAGTAATGTGTCTCTCTGGTGCAGTTTTAGTCATGATAGTGTGGTGAGGTATTTCTCTGATTACCCATCAGACACATAAAAACCAGCACATCCTGATTCACAACCAGTCAGATTGGAACATTGCCAGGGCGGAGAGGAAAGCTTGTCCCTCATTTACAATGAGTGTAACCTGAGAGGAACACAACGGCTCACGAATCATTGCGAGGGTCTGTCACCCATGTTTGGATTCGCTCCCAGTAGCATTTACTCATCAGCAGAAACACCAAATCCCAACGGCAGCTCTTGACAAGACCAATGGATCTTATTTCCACTCTCTCACACAAACACACGTTAAGCAGGAGACAGTGAATGATCTTAGACCATCTACCAAAACATGCCACATGACCTTGCTGTGACACACGGTTATGCAGAAAACAGGAGCAGCATTTAAATCGACTGAGCTGATACAATGAAGAAACAGGAGAGAGTTTTTCAGAAACTAGATATACAGTTGAAGTCAGAATTATTAGCCGTCCAGAATTATTAGTCCCCCTGCACAATAAGGACATGTCTAAATCCACTTTTGCTATTTAAAATATGGAAAAATACAGGCCCTGTTTACACTAATACATCTAGTTCGTTTTGCTACGGTTACGCCATGCTTCCACACTACGCCAGAGTTTTCAAGCGTCGAAAACGGAGCATTTTGTAAACGCTGTGGAGGCCATTTTTATTCTAAAATGCTGCTGCTCCGTCTCAGTTTGGATGGGGGAAAACGGAGACATCTGAAAAAGGAGGCCGGGCTGCAGACATTCAACTATCTGATTGGGGCTTTTTCCTCAATATTAAGTAGCCTACACACCGTTCAGTCCTGCATCCTCTCCTTGTAAGTTCGGACTTCGCAAGTTTGTGGACTTGTCCTGAGTACACGTCGGGTAAATCTACAAAGGGAACCGTATACTTTATAACCTCATCCACATCACCCTGGCTACGTTGTTTTGTACGCAATAAAATGAAAACATGATATAAGGAACTGCTATTTTCATTTTGATATTAGCTTAACTTAACAGACAGCAGAAATGGTGGGGCGTCGTGTAGCTGCATATTTATATGAGCGTCATCTTCACTGTATGCATATTTATAACAAAACGGAGCTTATAACATCACTGCTTCCTTTCATTCTCTATTGAAAATATGAAACATGCCCTCTCTTTTGCTGAATATCAGTGTTAATAATCAATAATGGCCATTATAAAAGTATAACATACAATAAGTTTGTAAAATATAGGACATAAAGGCAAGCAATCAGTCAGTGTACAGAATGTACGTGGTTACATTAATTATTAACTTATCTTTGCGCTCAGCCAAAACACGTTACCTGAGAACAAGTAATAGATTCAAAAGACCAAAGTCGGGGAATATGTCATTAGATATAGACAACAAGATGAATTAAATATCACGTTTAACAAATATAGTGAGATTGGATCCAGCGGTAGATCCTTGATGAACAGTCCAACGAGCACAGCTCTCATCTGGCTAGATATGCTGCAGCGCATGCCAGAGTGTGTGTGTGTGTGTGTGTGTGTGTGTGTATGTATTCACGTGATCTAAATTCCGTTCTAATTTCCAGCAAACTGGTAACCGGAAAAGCTGTCCACTTGGAGGTAAGCGGTCAGCTGCTAGCACGAAACGAAACAGAAGCTGTCAGCGGTATCATACCGCCCCGTAGCGTTTATTTTAAAGACGAAAAGCAGCATACGTACCTCTGGCTACGTAATTCGCGCTCTCTAAAAATTTATACAGGGGAACGTTTTCACAATGAGCTTGTGTTGAACAAATGGGAGGTAACAAACTGAATTAAACCTAAAATTAAGTAGGAAAACTGAATAATAAAATATTACTGTAAAGCATACTCTAAACAACCTTTATTTGTTTAATTTCCAACTATAAAAAGTCAATCTTTTTTACATTTTAGCTGTATTAAAATGAGTCTGATGTTTTCAAGCCAGGCTCATTCCGAAAACGTTTTCCCGAGGACATTTCTGGAGACCGCGAATAATGTAGCCAGAGGTATGTATGGCTGCATTTCGTTTGCAGCAGTTCCTTTTAGCACTCGCCGGCTGACCGCTTACCTTCGTGTGGAGAGCTTTCCAGCAGCAACCAGTTTGTCCGGTTAGCTCGTCCTGTACGTCGGCGGACTTGAGACGCAGAGAGGTGTTGACCACGTCGAGCGGGTTCGAGTCCGGGGAAGAATGGTTCCAGAAATCAGGTAAGACTAAAACAGAATCCAAGAAATAAAGCGAAGAGGTTCATAACAGGCTGAGAATGTGGTAAAATCCGAAAACGTGGTAAAAAAAAAAAAAAAATCAGAGGAGGGCTTTTCTTTTTCCGGACGGCTTTTGTAAATCGTTGGTTGGGTTTAGGGCGGGCGGGTCGATCGGTAAAATCGGTTGGGTTCGGGGAAGGAGGAGGGTGGGTCGACCGGCTAATCAGCTGTCAATCATTCAGCCAGTCGGACAGACAGACGTTTGTTCGACAGCGGCCTCTGGTGGATTCACGCAAGAACAGCGCGGGCGCGAACGGCACTCGCGAGAGACATCCGAGAAGCCAAAAAGGCGCACATAGCGGCCTCTCGCGGATTCGTGAAAACCAAAAACTGCAAAAATACGTACCTCCCGGGACGTATTTCGCGGTCTCCAGAAACGTCCTCGGGACTACGTTTTCAGAATGAGCCTGGGTTGAATGTTTTTGTGGATTCTAGAAAAGCCTGAACCATCCTTCAAGCTCTGATCTGGCTTAACATCCATTGATGTGTGAGGTTTATTCATCCTTTTTGATTCCTTAAATAATTTTTTTCCTCTCAGCTTTCTTGCGTCATCACTGTACCCAGATCCTCTTAACACAAAACTTCAGATCAGAGCGCCGCTGTTTCAGACATTTTCGATTTTAAAGCCATCAGCTGTCTTTGAAGATGAAGAAAGATGCTTGTGGATGGAGATGTTTTGACACTGATATCTGTGTTGTAATGAGCCTGTTTGTCCCTCTGGAGACACAGACAGAGAAGCTTTGCTCTCGCTGTTCCTCAGGGCTCCGGCTTACAAATGACTAGAGTGAAAGTGACACCGCAGGTCGCAGATTCACTGATAATCACGGAATAAAACACACAAACACACACAGTTTAGTGCAACACATAAATGTCTGCTGATGCTTCTCAGGGTGTCTAAACTATTTAGGCTCACGCTGTAAAAAATGACAGGGATTTCATTAGTAAAAAACAGCAAAAATGCTACAATAAAACTCTGTAACCTGGTTAACAGTAAGTTTCCTTAATATAAATACGGTGAATGACCGTAAATTGACATTCCAAGAATTCGCTGCTGTTGTTGATAGTACTTTGGTTCTTTTTAGAAAAGAGTACGATGAGTAGATGCTACTACTTTAAAACACTGGTGTATGTAATGATAAATGAATGAAATACGATAGTTTACCGTAAAAAATTGCATTTTCTTTTCTTTACTATTTATAATTTAATGGTAAAATACTAGCAACTACAACTGCCATTTCTTTACTGTAAATGTTATGGATATTTTGTAATATAACAGTAATATAGACAGAGTGTCAGTGTTTGCTTCGATTATATTTTATATGCTACGGCAATTTACCAGATTTTATATCGTAATATAACATTTGGGTAATAAAGTTAATGTTAGTTAATGTATTAACAATAATGACTAATAATGAACAATACATGTACAGCATTTATTAATCATTTTCAACCTTAATAATGCATGGTTAAATTAAAATAAAAAAAAGTTGTGCTTGTTAAAGGTGCAGTATGTAAGTTTGACACCCAGTGGTTGAACTAGGTATTGCACGCCTGGTTCAAAACTCACGCAAGGTTGCCAGATTAACGACATTAACAGAAGTGTGCCTAACTATCCTAAAGGCTATTTAAGGCTGGTTTAAATCGTGATCTAAATAAAAGCATTGGCATGCGACAGAAGGAATATTTTCCATATTAAAAGGAGTTTTTATTTTAATCAACACCTGAAATATATATATAAGAAATGGCTTCTATTTCTTGCAGCTGAAAAGCAGAAAACTGACAATGATCACCTCAGGTACACCTCATGTGCTTTATTCAGTGTTAAATGTTAATTCAAGAGTTCACGCTTAGCTCATGACTTACGAAGCTTGTTTGGCATGCTGTCCCGGGAGAGAGAGCCCTGAGCTCAAGGGATCCTCGAGTCCAGGGCTCCCTCCCTTTGCGGTGCGAGGGGAGATTGAGCTCAGGGCGATCTCAAGGCTCCCCCGCAGCTAAGGCCAAGATGGACTCCCTTAGGGCGAGATGTCTAGTAGAACAGACTTGAGAGCCTATTTGGCTTTGAGAAAAACCGGGGGATCCCGGGAAAACCTCTGTGGATGCGTGCCAGCTCCACCCCGAAATGCCGGAAGGAGGGGAGGGGGGGGGGGGGGGGTTCTTCAAGACGAAGATAGTTGCAAAGGGAAAAGAGGATATATATAGGAACTTATAATGCTTTGATTGGAGGGTTGTGATTAGCTAATATGAGCCAGCTGGGTTAATCATGAGCACGTACTCCTCTCGAAATTAGTTTAAGATATTAAACTTCACTAATGTGAGTTTGAATACCATATTACATGACATTTATTGCCATATACTGAAAGCAGCAGCAGATAGTTCACCTCAGATCTTGAATATAAAACAAACCCTTTGAAATTGAACCCTAGAACTGTGACTCCAACACATATCATTGATTTAGCATCTACATTTAATAATTTTAAAGAGGTTTAATATGTATTAATTGGATTATAAACCTTACCATTTTGTTGGAGTGCAGCGAGTGCACTATTCTGTGCTTTGGAATGACTGTATTTAAATTTCTGTCATGTTTCGTCTGGTGCAAACAGCCACATTGCTCATCATGTAGCGTGTTGTTAGGACACCGGGTTATAATCTAACCTGCTCACCTAATGTTTACGTTCGTAATATTTGTATTATTTGCTAATTAATAACCTCAACTCTGAATCTGAGTCTCATTTTGGAGTCTGCTACTGTCCACCGGAGGTCACATTTTGGTCACGAGTACATGTTTTGAGAGCCTTCGTGACTGAATGAATGAAATATGCTGTTTTCCATGGCAACCCGGGGTGCTGAAACATAATTGGCTAAACTGGCATTGGGCAGGTTAAATGACCAAAGCAAAGACAGACGTTCTGGCACGTAAGCAGAATAACTGACTTCAGCATTGTTTTTCAGATAAACATGTTCAGTTAGCATGTTTCTTAAATATCTGCAAACATATTATGGTATTTTTATGCTTAAGAAGAGTCAAAAACTAACATACAGCAAGTTTGGCATTAGTTAATAAACTGTAGATTAACAAGAACTAACAAATAATGCCTGTATTTTCATTAGCTAGCTTTAACAAACATGTGTAAATACTGTAATAAATGTATTATTCATTATTTGTTCATGCTAGTAAAAATGCATTAACTTACAAAACCATCTATAAAGACCTTAAAATGCTAAATATAGGTTTAAATGAAGTCAAACGCATTAAAACCGATCGTCCTCAATCTCAGATCTGTCATTCTCTCCTCCGCTGCCTCTTCTCAGTCATATAATTGCGGTCTGTTATTCATAGCCGTTCTTTCATCCCCAGTTCACATTCTTTCATATAATTATGTGGACGTATTTTCAAGTCATTTTATTCTGAGCTTTGTAATTTATGGCAGGAAATGGTTTGTAGGACAGCCGTGAAATTAACACCTGTTATTCTCCCGGGATTCAAATTAATTAACCTACTACTTTAATACAGAACAGAGGCACACTAGAGGTGACGGAGTGTCTGTACATGGCCCAGAAAACACGTGTTAGATTCTCGTGACACTCGGGAGGAATGGAGATGGCTTTTTAATGAACTTTGAATGCAAAAAAAACTTCTCGTGAACTGTCTCGCTGGTAAAATAATAATAAAAAAAACAGATTAATAAATAATAATTAATAATTATATACATTTACACACATTACATAAATAGATTGAATGGTGGGCTCAACAATCTGCTGGGTTTTCTGCGGACACGGATTCTGTGTGGGTCTAGTACCCGTGACCACTGTGATTACTGCACAAATAAATGCACTTCACGTGATCAGACCGAAGCCTTCATGAATAATTGAGCGAAGCATCTTCTCAGAGGATAAGGACATACAGTCTCATGAATATTTTCGAGACACTGACAGATCACAGAGTAGCCACATCACTTCCTGTGACATTTACACTGTGCAGTTTAAGGCTGAAAATGAAAATATCTGAAAAAATATGACAATTAAAGGAACTCTTCACTTTAGATTTTACAAAAAGACTCATTTTACACTATCCTTAGAGTTAAACGTTTAGTTTTACCATTTTTTCATCCATTTAGCTCATCTCTGGGTCTGGCGGGAGCACTAGTAACTTAGCTAAAGCTTACCTTTAGATTTTGCAACGTGCATTTATTTTAAATAACAGTTTTTTTTGTTTGTGTCTGTATTTTTTATGTTTTTTTACTTTTAATAATCTTGTCACAAACTGTTGCAAAAGTATATACAGCATACATATGTTTTGTATTACAAGAAATATTTTAATTGTAATACTACAATACAGTGCACAGCAAACATTTGAAGATGAAGATTTGTATGCATTTGTCAGTGATATATATATACAGTTGAAATCATAAATATTAACCCCCCTGAATTATAAGCCCCCCTGTTTATTTTTTTCCCCAATTTCTGTTTAACGGAGTGAAGATTTCTTCAACACATTTCTAAACATAATAGTTTTAATAACTCATTTAGTAAATAATATTTGACTAGATATTTTTTAAGACACTTCTATACAGCTTAAAGGGACATTTAAAGGCTTAACTAGGTTAATTGAGTTAACTAGGCAGGTTAGGGTTATTAGGCAAGTTATTGAATAACGATGGTTTGTGAATAGCTTAAAGGGGCTAATAATTTTGACCTTAAACTGGTGTTTAAAATATTAAAAACTGCTTTTATCCTAGCTGAAATAAAACAAATAAGACTTTCTCCAGAAGAAAAAATATTATCAGACATACTGTGAAAATTAAAAAATTAATCCTTGAAAATTAATCCTTGCTCTGTTAAACATCATTTGGGAAATATTTAACAAAGAATAACAAATTCAAAGGGGGCTAATAATTATGACTTCAACTATATATATATATATGTATATATATATATATATATATATATATATATATATATATATATATATATATATATATATATATATATATATATATGATTTTTCTTCTTTAAATAATTAAATAATCAATATTACGTTTTTATTTTAACATACAAAAGTAGAAAATTTCACAAAATTTGATCTTTTTAATGGTTATTTTTTTGTTAAATAATTGAATAATCAATATAACATTTGTATTTTGACATGCAAAAAATACAAAATTTCATAAAATTGTATATTTTCAATGGTTATAATATTTTCTCTTTATTAAACAATTAATCAATATTAACATTTTATTCTAACAAATTAAAAAACTAAATTCCATATTTTTTAGTTATGATTTTTCTTCTTTATTAAACAATTAAATAATCAATAATAAACTTTTATTTTTTTATTTAAATTAGTATATAAATGTGTAATTTTATATTACAATTTTTAAAACTACTAAAATTTTTGTAATGGCTATGATTTTTCCTCTTCATTAATCAAATAAATTTTTGCATCGTGATCTTAAGTTATTCTGCTAGATTAGTTTCAGTTTTGACTAATGTATTCTAATGTAATGCATATGCACTCATATCCTATTGTAAAGCCTCTTATAGAAAATATTCAACTAGGTTAACTGGGTTAACGTTAGGGTAATTAGGCAAGTCACTGTATAATGATGGTTTGTTCTGGAGACGATCAAAAACAAATATTGCTTAAAGGGGCTAATAATATTGACCTTAAAATGGTTTAAAAAAAATTTAAAACTGCTTTTATTCTAGCCAAAATAAAACAAATAAGACTTTCTCCAGAAGAAAAAATATTATAGGAATTACTGTGAAAAATTCGTGAATCTGTTAAACATCATTTAGGAAATATTTAAAAAAACAAATTCACAGGAGGCTGAATAATTTTGACTTTGACTGTATATAGTCATCAGAATAAAGGGATCTGTTGAATAACTGTATTGTGGTTGGATCACAGTCTTTTTCCACTGTTCCTCCGGTCTTCCTGCTGACAGGAGTAATGCACGCTCTCTAAGTGAATTGTTCAGTGATTTGACATCATAATGACCAGAAGCCCGTTCTGCTCCATCCACAGATGAGCTGCGTGTGCTGCCATGACTTGATGCTTTGTTGCCATGGTGATATTTCCAGCAAACTTTCCGCCCAAAGATGCCATAATTGCACACAGAAGCAAAGTCATAATTCTGTGTTTATGGCCGTGCCAGATGTTGTTTGCTAAGTGCTTAATGTAAAGCAGTTTGCATAATTCAACTGGATTAAGGAGCATTAAAATGTAAGAAATCCTCTCAGGAATGAATGCACCATAGAGATGCTCACCAAGATGATGAGCTTTTATTTAACATTAAACATATTTAAAATTAATTATATTTTGAAGTAATATTAGAGTTTAAATGAACTGTTGCAAATGGAATGAGTTATCAGCGTCATTACTTCAGTCCAGGGGCGACACGGTGGCTTAGTGGTCAGCACTGTCGCCTCACTGCAAGAAAAGTCACTGGTTTGTGTCCCGGCTGGGTCAGTTGGGTCATTTCTGTGTGGAGTTTGCATGTTCTTCCCGTGTTAGCGTGGGTTTCCTCCGGGTGCTTCGGTTTCCACTGTCCAAGCAGATGCACTATAGGTGAATTGAATAAACTAAATTGCCTGTAGTGTGAGTGTGTGTGTGAATGTGAGTGTGTATGGGTGTTTCCCAGTAAAATATATGCTGTGTAAAACATATGCTGGAATAGTTGGCGATTCATTCCACTGTGGTGACCACTGATGAAAAAGCTGAAGGAAAATAAATGAATGAACCTGAATAAAACAGTTTAACATAACAATTTACAACAAAATTAAATATAAAAAAAAATAATATAAATAATAAATTAAAACTATTTATCGTGATTTAATAAAATTAAATGATTTTTTTTATAATTTCTGAATAATATTAATAATTAGACAGATATTTTAAATAACTATTTCTTTAAAGGGCACCTATGATGAAAGTCATCTTTTGTAAGCTGTTTGGACAGAACTGTGTGTAGGTATAGTGTGTGAACAGTCATATTGGGGTGATATAAAGACAATAAATAATTTTTTTTATTTCCTGACATTAAAATAGGATCCAAATCCCTCCCATTTTGAGGCCGACTGCAACGTGATGTAATAGTGTAGTTTTCCCGCCCACCAAATTGATTGACAGATTAACATGTCTCTGTAGTAACGTGCACAATCATATCAACAATACAGGATGTGTACCTTTTTTTTCCTTTAGGCGAATATTATTTTGTCATTATTGTATTATTTATCATTATTATTATGTCATATTACACATGGTACCTTTTTTATATATTTATATATTGATTTGGTTATATAAATGCCAAAAGTGAAATTGTCAGATGTCTCTGTGGGTGTATGCTGCAATTGAAATCTCCCTACAAATAAAGGTTTAGCTATCTAACTATCACACAAGACCTCCTGTTGAAATGAAAATACTTTTGCATCTGTTAACAAAAATAGACAGAAAATATCATAATAACATAATCCTGTCTGTCTTTCCTCAGTTTGTGGCTCATCCGAACTGTCAGCAGCAGTTGTTGACGATCTGGTACGAGAATCTGTCTGGTCTTCGGGAGCAAACCACTGCGGTCAAGTGTCTGGTGGTTTTGGTGGTGGCGCTGGGACTCCCCCTGCTCGCTGTGGGCTATTGGTTTGCCCCGTGCAGTAAGGTAAAACTCTTTTAAACGTCACAAAACCTCAACACCTCCAGGTCCTACAATACATTACTCATTAATTATCGGTGAGCCCCGAGTGAGTCTGTTTTGTTATTAATCATATCTGTTGATCTGCTTTCTCCATCTTTTTCTCAGCTTGGTAAAATCCTCCGCAGTCCTTTCATGAAGTTTGTTGCTCACGCGGCCTCCTTCATTATCTTCCTGTGTCTGCTGGTGTTTAACGCTTCTGACCGCTTCGAGGGCATCACCACACTTCCCAACGTCACCGTCACCGACCACCCGCTGCAGATCTTCAGGGTCAAGACCACTCAGTTCTCATGGACAGAAATACTCATCATGGTCTGGGTGGCAGGTAGGGATGTGGGCTCTTTATCACCTATGAGCTGGTTTACATACACATATGCTGATCAAAATTATTCGCCCTCCTGTGAATTTCTGTTTTAAATATTTCCCAAATGATGTTTAATAGAGAAAGGAATTTTTCACAGTATATCTGATCATATTTTTTCTTCTGGAGAAAGTCTTTTATGGTCAATATTATTTGCCAAAAAGGTAATGATACGCATTTATCAAGTAATTGCTTCATGCTGTTTTTCTTTTTACATTCTTCGGGTGATTCAAAAACACAAACGTTTCGGCACAATGCCGTCCTCAGTGTCTTTCACTGTTTTTTAAAAACAATACGTAGCAGTTACTTGAAGAGTGCGAATCATTACCTTTTTGAATAATAGCATTGACAAGATTGATGCACCAAAGAAGTTTCTTTAAAAATTACTCTAAGCAATATTATTAGCCCCCTTAATCAAAATTTTTTCCTCGATTGTTTACAGCAGGGGTTTTCAAACTGTGGGGCGCGCTCCACCAGGGGGGTGCCAGCACATTTTAAAGGGGGCGCGAGACAATGAGGCGTGCACTCAAGTAAATTATGATGACGATTTTTATTCGTTCACTAGAGTGAATCTAATTCATGTTAGCTCCACATCTAACTATCAGGCGCCTGTAGAGTTAATGCGTTCCAGTAAAACATACACAAAAAATGAATGACGGTGAATAGTAAAAGCGGCGAGCCGTCTGACAAAAAAGTGCCCATCTGAAACAAATCAGTAGGATGCCCATCTGGATCTTTCTCTAACTTTGAAAACACTACTGACTACACTTACATGGACATCTGTAATCTAGTAATTTGCCTTAATAGACAATAATATAATTAAGATGTTTATGTGATTTGCTTTCATGTAAGAGTTTTTTGTAATTTTGGGTGACTTTAACTGCAGTTTGGCAGTTTCACATTAACTCATGAACATTTCATTCATGCCCCCGTAACAAACTGGGGTATTAGACGCAAATAAGGAGTAAGGACTGGTGAGAGTGTTATGGAATTTAATAACGCATGCCAAATGGAAAGAAAAAAACTTACGCATTTCGCGATGTGTGTGTGTGTGTGTGTGTGTGTGTGATTTGATTTTAAATTAAATTATTATTTATTTATTTATTTATTTATTTATTTATTTATTTATTTATTTATTTATTTGTTTGTTTGTTTGCTTGCTTATTTATTTGTTTGTTTACTTATTTGTTTGTTTGTTTCTTTCTTTATTTGTTTATGTATTTGTTTGTGTACTTGTCTGTTTGTTTGTTTACATGTTTATTTATTTATTTATTTAATTCTTTTTTTATTTATTTGTTTGTTTACTTGTTTATTTATTTATTTGTTTATTTTTTATTTATTTGTTTGTTTGCTTGTTCATGTTTTGTTTACATGTTTATTTAATTATTTGTTTGTTTATTTGTTTATTTATTTGTTTGTTTGCTTATTTGTTTAAATGTTTTATCTATATGTTTATTTGTTTGTTTGTCTGTTTGTTTGTTTACATATGTATTTATTTATTTATTTATTTAATTCCTTCTTTATTTGTTAGTTTACTTGTATATTATTTTAATATTTATTTATTTGTTTGTTTTGTTTGTTTACATGTTTATTTAATTATTTATTTGATTATTTTTGGTTTATTTATATATTTGCTTGTTTGTTTATTTGTTTACATGTTTATTTATTTATGTTTGTTTATTTATTTATTAATTCGAATATTTGTTTGTTTGTTTATTTGTTTACATGTTTATTTATTCATTAATTTAATTATTTATGTATTAGCTGTTTATTTGTTTATTTATTTGTTTGTTTGTTTATTACCCACAAGTTAAAGATAAAGATTTGACATTCAATGAGAATTAATTTTCATCACTTTCTAGTAAAACAATAGGCATACTGAAGTTATCTGTGCAGTTGCTCTTTCATCTATCAGTTTTAGTAGAACAGGATATTTAATCAACATTTTTTTTTGTCCTGGGCTGTCAGAAATAGAGCTCTCACTGTAGGCCCAGAGCAGGAGGATCAATGAAGCGTTCAATTGCTTCCACCTGATGAGAGCGATTGAGCGGCAGAGTTTGAGTGGATTACAGCCAATGTTCTCTGACGGGACTGAAAATAATGTGTCTTCTTAAACGCTTATTTCCTTACAGAGTCGTGCTGGGCAGTAGCGATACTGTAGCGTAGTCCCAGCAAACAATTTTGTGTCTAATAAATATCTAATGGACATCTAAATGTAGACAGCTTGGCTAAAACAAGGCTAATCTTGGGCTGTCAGTGAAAATCTAATAAACATCTAAGATAAAAAATCTAGTCATCAAATAAACATGAATGTATCACTACACATGTAAATCGGTCTAATCTGTGTCTTAATTTAGCCTTGTTTTAGCCAAGACGATTTAGTTTAAAATTCATGCATTCATTTTCCTTCAGCTTAGTCCCTTATTTATCAGGGGTCACCACAGCGGAATGAACCACCAACTATTCCAGCATATGTTTTATGCAGCGGATGCTCTTCCAGCCACAACCTAGTACTAGGAAACCTCCATACACTCAAACATTTCACACACTACTGCCAATATAGTTAATTTAATTCACCTATAATGCATGTGTTTGCAATGTGGGGGCAACCGGAGCACCTATTTGGATTATTAATATGCAATCATCCAGTAGTTTTGTTGGTGTGTGTGCACTCATATGACCTGAAAAAAGAACTGTGAATCTTTAAGTGTTCGTAGAGTGACCACTTTTAGGTCTCCAGTGTGCATGATTTTAAAAACTAACACCATTAATGGACAACACAGTTTGAGCAGGTTCGATCGGTTAACACACTTACAGCCAACATGGCTCTTAAAGGTGTCCCCATTGATTGAAAGCCTGCCACTTTGTCAAGACTGAAACAGTAAGCAACACTTTCAGATTTTTGCACTTTAGGAAAAGTGAAAAAAAATCAAATGATGTCATGAATAATTAAGAGGCACAGCAGCAATAGTGCATCAACATTCATTCATTTTCTTTTTGGCTCAGTCCCTTTAATAATCTGGGGTCGCCACAGCGCAATGAACCGCCAACTTATCTAGCATATGCCCTTCCAGCTGCAACCCATCACTGGGAAACATCCATACACTCATACACTATGGTCAATTTTTAGCAAACCCAATTCACCTGTACCGCATGTCTTTGTACTTGTGGTGGAAACCGGAACACGAAACCCACGCGAATACGGGAAGAACATGCAAACTTCACACAGAATTGCCAACTGACCCAGCCAAGGCTCGAACCAGCAACCTTCTTCCTGTGAGGCCAACATGCTACCCACTGCGCCACTACGTCGCTCTAGGTGATAACTAAAAATAATAAAAAATTTAAATATCTGAAACAAAATGTCTAAAGTAACAGTATTCCTCTTAATATGGCTGGGCGATTTAGCCTAAAATCAAAATCTCAATTAATTGAACATTTTAACTCGATTACGATTAAAGAACGATTTTTTATTTTATTTTTATTTTATTTTATGTTATTGCCTTCATACTTCACTGACAATTTTTGTACAGTAAATATGCTCACATATTTTACAAGAGATTTTTGAATGAAGGGTGCATTGCTTGATTTTAAGATAATTGAAGGAAACACACACTTCTACTATCTGTGATTGTTTATTGAACATTAACACTGAACACCTGAAATTAAAACACACATTGGCTAAAACCAGCAGTCAGTTTTTCTTATAAAAATGTGAAAATAAATCATTTGTTTGACTTTTCAAAACAAAATAAATTATTTTCAATGCTTTACAAATTAAAAGTTGAAAATAAGCAGTATCTCTTCTAAATAAAATAAGTCTTGTATATCCTGTAATAATAATAATAATAATAATAATATTTCAAACAGTGCTTTTCTTGCATCTTCTGTAAACAAATATTTGAATGTAAATAATAATTTCTGTGTATTCTCAAGGCATCTCTGGTGCAGCTTACAATCATTGTTAATGTAGAGCAAAGTAAGACTCATCGTCCTACTTGACCAGAGATCAGATGTGGCCGTAAAAGTATGTTAATCAGCCTTTAAAGTCTCTAAAGCCTTCTGCGTTGAGTGATCATTCTTGCCTTGCGCATTTATACTTCTGCATGTTCTCTGTGTCGAGTTTCTTCGTGGGGGGTTTTGATTTTTCTGAATTCTACCTTAATGTACAAGAAGCTAAAACTCGCTCATTCAGTGGCAGGAACGTCAAACAACTTTAATCATAAGGTAAACACAAGACAAAAGTTTCCATTTGGAGCTCCTACACTTGTAAACACCCGCTCCAGCGGGCTCGCTGCTGTCTCGTGGCTCTCCGTGCCATCCACGCGTGTCAACACTACCAAACTAACCAATCACAGAGCTTCAGAGCTTGAGCTATGCTGGTATGCGTGTAACACGGGAAGTGACACAGACAACTGAAGTTTGGATCCACTTGCAGGTTTATTCGAAGTCAGGCAAGCAATAGTCAACACAGGTGGAATCAGATGTATAAAGGCAGTCCAGAATCGTAGTATAAACACAGGCGAGATGTCGGAAGGCAGGCGGCGAACAGGGACAAAAGTATAAACGAGACTAGGGTCAAAACACAGGAAACCAAGACTAGAAGACCGCGTTGAAATGTCACTTTACAGATAACAAGACTCAGCAAAGCAAGTGAGTGTGTGTGCTGCTTAAGTAGTGTGTGTAATCAGTCTTTGACAATCCTCAGGTGGTGCAAGTGTAATCAGTCAAATTGAGTAAGCATGTGTGTGAGTGAAGTGCATGTGTGAAAATGTAGTCCAGAACTGGCGGATTTGTAGTCCATAAGGATTGTGAGTGAGATCCAGCGATCTATGAAGTTACGATCGCTGGTGATCGTGACAATGCGCGATGGCTGCGCCGGACCACTCGACGCAGAAACAACAACCACAATCAGCCTTAACAGAGTGGGGTCACGTGACCACACGCGGTAGGGAAAATAATCGGAAAAGATTTTGATTATTTTTTGATTAATCGCCCAACTCTACCTCTTAATAATAATAATAATAATAATAATAATAATAATAATAATAATAATAATAAAGATGCAAACCTAATATATAACACATATCGGTTTCAAAAACATTTTTAAAACCTATGATACAACATATTTCTGAAGGTGCCGTTGACTTGAAATTTTCAAAGAATGTTGGTAACAACCAAATAAATCCATATATGCAAAGAAAACGAAACAAATTAGTTTACAAATAAAGTGTAATAAAATGAAATGACACCGGGAAAAAGTATTGAACACATGAAGAAAGGGAGGTGTAGAAAGGCAGTGAAGGCCCAGACAGCAGCTGAAATCTCTCAGCAGTTCTTCAGTAACCCTCTGCTCTTCCTCAGTGAAAATGAATATAAGCAGTTTCAGTCCAACATCTACATTAGCAGGAGGATAAAGATGAAACCAGGGTGGACATTTCAGCAAGACAATGATCCAAAATACAGCCAAGGAAACTCTCAAATGCTTTCAGAGAAAGAAAAGCAAGCTGTAGAATGGATGAATCCAATAGAAAACACAAAATAAAGCTCAGATTTGATAGACGAGACCCACAGAAGAATCAAGATTTTTACACTCTGTTGAAGACTATGAAAAAACTCACACCTGAGCAATGCATGTGACTTCATTCTCCTTATGAGAGGCGTCTTGAAGCTGCCATCAGCAAAAAAACTTTTTTTATAAAGTATTAAATACATTTCAGTAGTTCAGCACTTTCATCCTTCTGTTATTTTAATATTACACAGAACTCTTTTTTTTTCACATTCGTTTTTTGTTTTATTTTTATGTTTGTATTGTTTGGGGTTTTACCAAAATCTGGTTCAAGTATAGGTCATCTTCAAGTTGAGTTCAAGTCCGGCTCCTTTAAAAAAATATTATATTCAGGAAAAAACATGACCTGTTCAATACTTATTTTCCTGTCTGTATAATGAGGTGCATTCAGAACCACAGACGAAATGGGAAAATGTTGTAAAGCCAATCCAATCAGCTTTTAGCCCTCTCAGTGATGCATTGCCAGCAAAAGGCCTGGCATTATTAAATCTGGTTCAGCAGTTGTGACAGTGATGAACGAACATGCGTCATTTCAAATGCCTGAAACAAAATAATATACTAAACAGTGGTTGATTGAGTGTGAGACAGTAGATTCCAGTTTAAATGTCAAGCTTTTCTTGAGTAGCATCCCAACTAAATATTTTTGGGGTTTAAAAACGTTCCCATTGAGTAACAATGCTTTTAAAAATCTTTTTACTGTACAACATTATCATTTCTTAGAGAATTTTCTCTGCGGATTTGTTCAGAATTGTTGTTCAGAATGCGATTATATTGCTCACAGAAGGGGTTACATCGGGAAAGTGTGTGTGTGTGGGAGGGTTTACTATATTGTGTTGATGGTTGAGAGCTCATTGTGACCCTTCTGAACATCCTGTGGTGTTTCTCATGGGAGTTTGGAGAATTAATGGAGTTTTTTTTTTTCACTTTCGAAACCTGAGAGAAGTTTTTGATTACTGGGATTCTTGGATTTCCTTCAGCATTCTTCTAACTTAGATTGCAATTTTAAATATGCAAATTTAGTTCATCATTTTAACAGAATCTGCCCAGGCCCTGTCCTAATTTTTTCTGTCAGAGTGTTTTCTCCTCCGGCTCTTTGATTGTCTGATTTATTCTGTCTCTCTCTTTCACTCTCTTCCTTATCTTTTATGTCTTCTTAAAATGTTAATATGAAAGAGTTCATTCTGTAGTCAGTTTTGTCTGCACTATCATTTTCCAGTCTCATCAAAATGGGTGAATCCTACAAACACATGTACAAACTGTGGTTCTTATAATCAGACGTAATAAAAAAAACTCTATGTTATGCAAAGAAAATGAATCACATTTGAACCCATTGGGATCTTGATTTACATTTTCTGTTTTAGCTACTCTTGCCAAGGAAATATTTGGCATTTTCAGATTGAAATTATGATGTAAAAATCTCAAATTAATCTCAAAAACGCGGTGGCACAGTGGGGAGCACGATCGCCTCACAGCAAAAAGGTCGCTGGTTCGAGCCTTGGCTGGGTCAGTTGGCGTTTCTGTGTGGAGTTTGCATGTTCTTCCCGTGTTGACGTGGCTTTCCTCCGGGTACTCCAGTTTCCCCCGCACAGGACCCTGTGAGGCGTGCGAGTATGGTTCTCTGCGGTTTGCTTTTTGATGAACCCTTGTATGGTGTTCGGGTCTGTAAGACCCATTTTTATTTTTTTTCAAAAGAAAAATTAAACAATGAATTATTTTTTCAACCTGAACTTCATTGGCTTTGGCTTATTTTCTGTGAAGAACATAAATCCGAACAAATTCTCAATGACCCCATAATGTACCTCCCCCCACACATTTACATTACATACAAGGTGTTCGGGTCCACTGGACCCAGGTCTAATAAACTTCTTGAAAGTGTAGGTCCAGTGTTCCTACATTCTGTCTTCCTCCTTTCTGGTGCTGCTGTTTTCTTCCCCACCCCCCCCTGCTCCCGCACAAAGTTGCAACATTGTTGAAAATTCAACTATCAACACTGTCTGCTCTTACATTCCCACACATTTTACCCTCTCTCTTGCGGGAACCAAGCTTTATTTTCTCATACCCTGTCCCATCTGCACATTAGGGGCATAATACTAGAAATAAGACTTTGCCAGTGTGGTTCCTTATCACAACTGATCAAGATGGCCAAAAGATTATCTGCTGCGAGGGCCTTGCAATTGATTGTGGAAGAGAGAGGAGCTTATGAAGATCAGAATCAGAATCAGTTTTATTGCCAAGTGTGCTTCACACACACAAGGAATTTGTTTTGGCTACAGAAGCTTCCAGTGTACATAAAGTGACAAGTGACAACACAAAATAAATATGAAAAAAAATTTTTATAAACATTAAACAGATGCGGTTAGTCAAGAAACCTAGATGTTGATGATGTCCATGGTGGGAACAATACAAAAAAACAGATCTGTGGGTTTTATGTTTTTCATAACATTAATAAAAAAAAAATATTTTTTATTAGCTCATTAATTAAAAAATAAACGAGAAGCACATTAATTCGTCAATATGATCTAACAAAGGTAAAGGGGAAAAATTAACCATGTTTGCGGTTCATATGGCTTGTAATTAGGATGAAGTAAACATTTGTTGAGTAATTTAACATAGAATTGTTTGATAGTGTTAATTTGGAAAGCCAAAACTCTAGCGGGTCCACCAGACCCATGAACACTGGCTGAGTAACAAAAATACGAACACCACACAAGGGTTAAACATATTGCTTTTACCAGCGTTGGTTCGGTTGCACATAGAGAATAATGTCTTTATTCTGGGATTACCACTCTTAATAAACACACTTTGCATATGAAAGAAATCATATCTCAAAGCATATACTGGGGCACTGGCGATTTATACTGGGGCACGTGCCCCAGTAAATTGGGTCTAGCGACGCCCCTGTGCACAACCCAAAAGAAACAATGCTAATCAAAAGGATAAGAGTTGCTTACTATAGAACAATATTAATGATTGATTTTATTTGATTTGACATTTTTGCTTTTATGAGGAAAGAAGCTTGGTTATGAATGGGACGCCTCTCTGTTATGGATGAGACAGATGTGAAATTGGCACTTGTGTGACTTTGCTAAATCAAAAATAATAGTTTTTAAAAATAAACAAAGACAGTTTTGAGTATTTTACAGTACTGTAAAAGAAAAACCTTAGAAAGGGTCTCGCTATTTTGGTAAAAACTGAGATTTGCTTGGAATTGCTCAAAAGGAAATATTTGTGATGTGTGCAGGAATGATGTGGTCGGAGTGTAAAGAGCTGTGGACGGAGGGTCCGAGGGAATACATCATGCAGCTGTGGAACGTTCTGGATTTCGGGATGCTCTCCATCTTCATCGCCGCTTTCACTGCGCGCTTCTTCGCCTTCCTGCAGGCCATGAAAGCGCAGGAATATGTGGACGAGAAGATCCACGCTCCAGATCTATCCATGGTCACTCTGCCGCCGGACGTCAGATATTTCACATACGGTGAGAGAGAGTCTGAGACCTTTTGTTCCTTGTTTTTTTAAAGAGAATCTGACATTTAATGCACTTTATAAAAAAAAAACACACACTTAAAACCAAAAAGTACAGTGAAGTCAAAATTATTCGCCCTCCTGTGAAATTCTTTTTTAAATATTTCCCAAATGATGTTTAACAGAGCAAGGAATTTTTCACAGTATTTCCACCAATTTTTTTTATTCTGGAGAAAGTCTTATTTGTTTTATTTTGGCTAGGATAAAGCAGTTTTTTTAAACCCATTTTAAGGTCAAAATTATAAGCCCCTTCAAGCTATTTTTTTCTCGATAATCTACAGAACAAACCATCGTTATACAATGACTTGCCTAATTACCCTAACTTTACCCTAATTGACCAGGAATATGGTCCAGTCCTGCATGATTTTATCTCATGGTGTAATAAAAAATGAAGCTATGTCGGCGCCAGTAGCCTTGTGGTTAAGTGTGCCGACATATAGCACCATGGTCCTCACGGCGACCCGAGTTCAATTCCCGGCTCGAGGTCCTTTGCCAATCCTTCCCCTCTCTCTGCTCCCAATGCTGTCCTGTCTGCAACCTCTACTGTCCTTTCCAAATAAAGGTGAAAAACCCCTAAAAAATTTATGATAAAATGAAACTAGACCTGAATGTGTCAAAAACCGAAATGCTGATTAACTTTGGCAAAAAAACACATGCTCTCCAAAAGATGCTAATCAATGACACACAGGTTGAGGTTGTGGAGGAATATAGGTACTTAGTAACAATTATTGACAACAAGTTGAAATTTGATCAAAACACACATACAATTATTAATAAGGCTCATCAAAGACTGTTTTTATTGCGGAAACTTAACTCTTTCAATGTAGAGAAAGTTATTCTTAAGACCTTTTATAATTCATTGATTAAGAGTATTTTGTCTTTTTCCTTTATTTGCTGGTTTTCTTCACTGTCTATGAAAAATAAGAATCGTCTTCAAGGCATCATTAATTTGTGCTCAAAGATTTCGGGAGTTCCCCTGCGAAGTCTTGCATGCTATTATGAACAGCAGTTGTTGAGGATGGCACATAAAATACTAGGAGACAGTACACACCTCTTAAATAAACATTTTGAGTGGATGCCCCTTGGTCGACGTCTAAGGACAATAAGATGTTCCACAAATCGTTATAAATTTACTTTTGTGCATGAAGCAATTCGGTTACGTAATTCAAGAGTTCCCACTTAGATATGCTTGGCGTTTAAAGCAGGTTTGGCATGCTGTCCCGGGAGAGAACCCTGAGCTCAGAGATATTTGAGCCCAGGGCTCCCGCCCGGTCGATAAGCATATCAGGAGATTCGAGATCAGGTAGGTCTCGAGAGCTCCTCCTTTAGAAAAGGGAGGAAAAAGGAGAAGATGGGGTGGAAGAGGGCATTCTTCCAAACGAAGATAGAACAGTAGGGAAAAAATGATCCCTTTATAGTAAACTAGGATCACTTTGATTGAATTATTACTGATTACAGATGAGTGGCCAGACGTGCTCAATAATATCACGTGCTCCTCTCGAAATTAGTTTATGAAACTTCACTAAATGTAGTTAATCGATGTATTATTGTTAGTTTGTACTTGATGTTAAGTGTTCATGTGTCATTCTTGTTATACGTAAAGCACCACCATGTCGGAATGAATTGCCCCAAGGGGATTAATAAACTTTTAAACTAAACTAAACTAATTAACCTAGTTAAGCCTTTAAATGTCACTTTAAGCTGTATAGAAGTGTCTTGAAAAATATCTAGTACTATTTACTGTCATCATGACAAAGATAAAATAAATCAGTTATTAGAAATGAGTTATTAAAACTATTATGTTGAGAAATGTGTTGAAAAAAAATCTTCTCTCCATTAAACAGAAATTGTGGAAAAAATATACACAGGAGGGCTAATAATCCTGAATTCAACTGTACATGACTTTTAGTATAGTTTTACACTGTTAATATTTAAAACGTGAATGAATGCATTGTTTTACTTGCAAGAATGTTTAATTAACACATATTACCAGAACCTTGGTTAGTCTGAACATATAACACTGAAACAATCTAAACATTAATTTGTGAAAAAGAAAAGAAAAGAAAAGAAAAGAAAAGAAAAGAAAAGAAAAGAAAAGAAAAGAAAAGAAAAGAAAATGCATTTAACATCAGCCGTGAGATTGTGTCAAATTCAGAGATGTATAAAGTACTAGAGACCCAGACTTAAGTAAAAGTACAAGTACTCTATCAAAAAGTGACTTGAGTAGAAGTAAAAGTGCTCTTTAAGCACCATACTTAAGTGGAAGTACTAAAGTATTCAACATTTTTTGTACTTAAGTATTGCAAGTAGTTTATTTCAAAATTTACTACTCAAGTACTGAAAGTAAAAGTACAAGTATTGTGTAATGTAGTTATTAAAAAAATGCAGTCAAAAGACATCATATTGTTTTGTTTATTTTAAATCTCTTTTTTGGGGGCACGTCATTAAGCAGAACGAAAAGAAACATGACTTACAATACTGTTTTTCTCTCACGCTTGAACCACAGATCTGACAGATTATAACAGCTTTAACACACACCTTTCAAAGTTGTGTGTCACAAAAACAGTCCATAATCCACTCAAAACGCTATTGAAACCCATTTTCGGAGCACAATTTACTGGTTGTAAACGCTGTAAACGAACGTTCTAATTCACGTGATTTTGATTTTATTGTAAAAAAAAGAAAACGTGTATATTACTATGTTAAATGAAAATCTGAAATATTTTATGGCTTATGGCTATGATTTAGTATTCAAAAATGTTTCATTTTGATTATGTTTTAATTAAATTGGTCTTAAACTTCATATTTTTCATATTTTTATAGTATATTTATTCATTCTGGTACTTTTACCATAAACCAACATCTCAACTGTTTGGTAGAGGCTGATATTTTAGAAATTATGGGATGTGTTGGGGGAAAATGTATTGATTGTGTTAACTAGCGACATTAGGAGTTAAGAAATGCAATAAATAAAAAAATTCTATTGGTTTTTTCTTGGTGTGACAGTTAAATGGTTACTTGTAATAAAATTGTGTCCTTTAATACAGCAGTAATATATATGAACTGTACCCTTAATTTGACCCGCTCAAAGAAAACACTCTTTCTGAATGTGTCAAACAAAACTCATGCACAGAAGACAGCATGAGCATTTATAGCAAATAAACTAATGTAAATATTCTCCCGCCTGCTTTTTAAACGCTGACAGGCGAGGTCTTACACCCCTTTGATTGGTTATTGTCTTCACCTTCTCAACAGAAAGGGCCGCTATCGGCTTTAGAAATGAAAGCGTTGTTCACTGATGGCGGGAAGAACAGCCGCGGTTACAGTCTATGTATGACGTCAGTACGTAATAACCCATTATGATCTATTACTGAACCGATATCGACCATTTTGACACCTCTAGTAACGAGTAACGATGCAGCTCATAAAAAATCTATCGGAGTAAAAGTATTAAACTCATCGAAAATATGTACTTAAGTAAAAGTGGAAGTAGGAGAAAAAAACAATACTCCAGTAAAGTACAGATACTGCCTTTTAGTACTTAAGTACAGTAGTGAAGTAGTTCTACTTCGTTACTATATATCTCTGGTCAAATTTCCCCTTTTTTCAGCGCGAGACAAGTGGCTCCCATCAGATCCTCAGCTGATCTCCGAGGGTCTGTACGCCATCGCGGTGGTCCTGAGCTTCTCCCGGATCGCCTACATCCTCCCAGCCAACGAGAGCTTCGGGCCGCTGCAGATCTCGCTGGGACGCACAGTGAAGGACATCTTCAAGTTCATGGTGCTCTTCATCATGGTGTTCCTGGCCTTCATGATTGGCATGTTCATCCTCTACTCATACTACCTTGGGGCAAAGGTTAACCCTGCTTTCACCACGTGAGTCACACACACAAAAGGTGCATCCTAAATCACCCACTTACGCTCTATTCAACGCCATTTTGTAGTGTACATAGTGTAAGTAGCGCATTCACACTGAAATTGTATTGTAAAAAGAATGAGTGCACTTTAAATACCCCGATGATACACTTATTCAACCATTAAAAATAAGTGTGTAACGTTGGACAATTCATGCCCTTATCGGTAGCAGCTTTGCTCATGTAGCGGAAGGGGCGGAGCTATCAGGCACTGACATTGTATTGCTTTATTTTGGATTGTAAAAGCAGAATTCTCCTATGAGACTGATTATGCCGCCTCCTGATGGTGAATGCGATTATACTCACAAGTTGGTAGTTTGGTTATTTATTTTACTAATTTAGCAATTGACAAACATCATCTGTGAATGGTCTGGTTCTCAAATCTGATTGGCTGATAGTCATGATAAATTAAAGCAATATCAGCACTCGTACAGCCTCTTCACCCTTGTGTGTTACTCCGCCCACACTCGTACTAAAGGACTAAACAACTCACTACAGTTTGACAAATATTGCTGCTGTTGTGCAAATTAATGTACTTTTGAAGCTTTTTTAGGCGAGAATATAGTTGTTTAGATTCAACTATCCAGTTTATTTATAAGGATAGTGCCTATTTTAGATATTTCTAATTTCGGAGATTCAGCGTGTTGGCGTCCATCAGCTTGTCACACTGAGCAGAGCAAAGATGGTTGACGATCTGCCACAAGATGGCGACAGAGACCGCATAATATGTCCTTAGGGGAGAAATACTCTGTAAATTTCAAACTACAGCTGATCAAATGATTATAAAAACAGGTAAGTGACATTCTAAGTCGATCTCTCTCTTTAGTATGCTGTAGTGCTGGATTTATTCTGTAGTAATATGGTAGTGTTTGCATTGCTTAGGCTTTTTCTGGGTTAATTATTGTGATCTCCTGATTGCAACAGAGAAATACTGGGAAATCTCTATAGACTGATGGCATTTCCTGCTGTTCAGCCTTCAAATGTTAGCAAAAATCAAGTGTTTTGTCAACACTTCAGACGTTATGCTAGAGAATCATTCAAATACTAGCTGTTAAGTGACGTTGGCTATTTACCATCGGTTTCTGTTGTTCTGACGTCAGCTGCAGATGTGAATGAATGGCGGAATAAAGTAGTTTCTCATAAAAAGGGTTTTGAGATTGTCCGTGTTTGATTTTCTGTGCGATATGGCTGTATATCATCACTAGTAGGTGGGCACTAATGCCACCAGTGCCGATATACAGCCATATCGCACTGTCACTGGCATACCTGTCAACCCTCCCATTTTTCCCAGGGATTTTCCTGTATTTTACAGTTATATCCGGCTATCATCCCGTAAAGCTATTTTCCCGTATTTCTCCCGTATTTTCAGTCTCCTCTGAAGGGTGGCAAATAATTATTAAATGGCCGATCCTCCTAATACGCAACCCATACTGCCGAACCACCAGGGGCCGCCCCTTGCTCTTAAATGTGAGTCTGTTCTGTGCTTTCGCTTTATTTAGGCATTAAAACACTTTGAAATAAATGTAAAAACGGCGGGATTTCCTTTACTTTTCATCACTGGTGTCGTCGCCCCTCATATGCAATCCTCTAAACAGTAATATAGCGGTGCGTGACTGTCAGCTGACACTCTTCATAGTGATAAATAGATGCTGTTTCCCAAATGGATTCTGCACACATGATTTGAAGCGGAGCGAAAGTCTGGGTTTTGGGTGCATGTTTGAACAGACATATACACATAATTACTACTAATAATAATAACATCTAAAAATGTCGATCTTGGTGTTTTTTTTTTCAAACAACTAATTTTGTCCTAAATGAATCAAACGAAAAATCCAAGTAAATGAGATTCCTTTGTTGCTCTTTAATCAGAATGTGTAAGTTATACAGTGAAGAAAAGATTAATAAGATTTGATAACTTTTTTTATAATAGCTATTAATTTTAATAAGCTGGACTGTTTGCTAATTCATTTGCTGCTAATGTATACTATTTATATATTTTGTAATTAATAATAATAAAACATATTAATGACCGTTTAACTGTTTATTTACAAAGAAACAGCTCCAGAAGAACATATTTAGTAATTTGGGGAGTTTTTTTGGGTGGGGGGGCCATCCCTTATTATGGTGGGCATATCCCTTATTTTCACATCCCAATGTTGACAGGTATGTACTGGTGTGATATTGCTCTTATATATAATATTACCTATTAAATAATATAAATTAAATTACAATTATAAAATAAATTCAATTGAATTTCTTTTTTTTCTCCAAAGAATTAATATGATTTTCGAGTGCCTTGGACTAAAAACGTTTGTATAATTTTTGATATCCCTTATTTAAAGAGCACCGACACATTAATTAACCCTTTCAATATGAATTAAAATATGCTTTTAGTTTTGAACTCAAAAAATAATTGTTACTGCGTTTGAACTGCTTATTTAAAATGAGCTGAAACAACACAATTCTTGAGATTTTTGGGAGACAACTTATTTGTTTTATATTCAATCTACTTAAACTTGTTAGATTAACCTAATTGATTTGTGTTAGACAACATGAATGAAGTGTGTGGTACACTGCATTTTTTACAGTGTGGTTTTAACTGAAAAAACCTTTACTGCATGCACCTGCCTGACTCAAACACACAGATCCGTGGTCTGTCAGGTGTATGTGTGTGTGTGTGTGTATATATACAGTGGTGAACGACTCAGGCCTGTGAAATGAACTCTGGTCTTCCAGCATCAAGCGTGAGTCTTGAGCTCATTTCACAGTAGACTGACTTCAACTGGAGGAGCTTTGTTTCTCACAGCGAGCGAGGATGTGATGAAACGAGTCCTACAAGTCAGCTTGCGTATGTGTGTGTGTTGTATATATCTCATCCTATACACTCCTGAGACTGAAGTCTGCAGTAGTTTCCTCAATCCGTGTCCGTGCGAGCGGAGATTGTTCATTTTCACACAACATCTCCAGGGACATTAAGGAGATTTACATTGCTGTTATTCTTCTCATCTAATCTCAAGACGTTTCACGTTTCCCAGAAGATTTCATCTGATTGTCTGGAGCGGCTGCTGGTTTTACTTACAAGTAAATCAAGTGATGCTGTGATGGAATCTTACACTGTTGGCTAATCCCACATTACAGTTGGAGTCAAAATTATTAAATATTTTTCTTTCTTTTTCAAATATTTCCCAAATGATGTTTAATAGAGGAATGAATTTTTCACAGTATTTCCCATAATATTTTTTCTTCTACAGAAAGTCTTACTTGTTTTATTTTGGCTAGAATAAAAGCAGCTTTAATTTTTTTTAAACCATATTAAGGTCAATATTATTAGCATTATTTTTCCGATCGTCTGCAGAACAAACCATCGTTATACAATGATGTGCTTAATTACCTTAACTTTAATCTAGTTCTCCTTTCCTTTTTTTCTCTCTTCACAGCGTTGAGGAGAGTTTCAAGACTCTCTTTTGGTCCATATTCGGATTGTCCGAAGTGTCGTCTGTGGTTTTGAAATATGATCATAAATTTATTGAGAATATTGGCTATGTTCTGTATGGGATCTACAATGTTACCATGGTGGTGGTTCTTCTCAACATGCTCATTGCCATGATAAACAGCTCATACCAGGAAATAGAGGTGAGTTATTTACCATTTACCCGTGCACAATTTAGAGTTTATATTAAATATGAATATGAATAAAGAGTTCATATTAAAGGGATAGTTCACACACAAAATTAAAAGTCACTGACTGTTTACTTTCCCTTAAGTGGTTCCAGAGTTTTGAGTTTCTTTATTTTAAGGATGGAAAAATATGATTTGTGCCCCGGCGCATGGTCTAACAGGGTTGAGCTTATTCTCTTAATGAGTTATGGGTATGTTTTGAGCATAACGTGCATTAAACCAATCAGAGTCTCATCTCGCATTCCTTTTAAGAGTCAAAGGCCCATAGCCAGCCTGGTATAAGAGGTGGTTCTTTTGCCGTTATTCGCTTCATTTTCTATTTAATTCTGAGATTTAATTACTGCTTTTTGATGACATTTTTTAGCACTATTTGTTGCTGGATTAGCTTGTCGGATGGTCAGCATAACCACACTTTTTGATGCAAAAAATATATTTCCTAAACATTCAGAATAAAGAAATATGGGAAAAAACACGTATTTTTAAAATACAAATTACATTTAATTAGACAAAATTTGGAATCTGTTAAAGTTTCAAATTAAAAACTGTGTCTATTGGCACTTCACTTATGGCAGATTGTATCTTTTCTTACACAGCTGGATGTTGAACTCATGAAAAATAATTGTTTTCATTGGGCAAAACTGATTGTCGCACCAAAGCAACAGCCAACAGAGTATTAAAACCTTTTTCAGTGGGTTATTTTCACAATTTAGGATGGCATAGCAGTCAAAATAGGACAAATGAGCTGATGTATGGGACAAATTTCGGAACTTTGTCAGTGAGGGGTGGGTCTTTCAAACCCCCCTGGCTACAGGCCTGAGTCATTTGCGTCGCGCATCTTCTAATGGCGACTTTGTAAGTGGAAAAACTGAACGCTTACTAGTGAGAAAACAGTTAAACAGACCATCTGCAGCACGAGGATAAAAAAAGAGTCTCCTCCATATGGACTCTTTACTTTTGTCTTTACTTTTGCTTATTACTTTACTCCTTTACTTTCGTGGAGTAAGGAAACATTGCAAACTCACTCCACTGAAGTCCTCCATTAGCCTACATATTTAATTTCATTTGTTAAGCGCAAAGATTTGTTTCAAAACTATTTCTAAATTCAGTTCTAAATTGCAGCAAACGAATAAATGAACAATAATAATGAAGTTATGTCCGAACACACGTCCTATTCTTATGCCCCCTATGGTGGTGCAGACATCTCCAAAACTCAACAGGTGGACAAATCTAAACTTGTTTTTATTAAAACAAATATAAATATGCATATAATAAATAATGCTGCTAATAATGATAATATTATACAAACGTAAATTGTCATGAATTGTAATTGAAATAGCAACACGCCAGCATTGTGTCTTAACACAATCGTTTTAAGACCAGCACACCCTTGAGTCCACAAAATGGTCGCGAATAGATTTGCTAATCAAACAACGTGGTGCAAAACGTGAAAATGACAGTTGCGCTGGTCTGAAAATAGCAACAAATCGCGCCAAACACCAGGTTATTGCACGGAATGTATGATAGGGCCATAAGGAATATATTTTGAAGAAAGCTAAAACCCTGTAACCATCAACTTTCATAGTTGTAAAAACAAGTGGCGGTCAATGGTTACAGAAATCCAGATATCTTCAAAATATCTTCTTTTGTGTTCAACAGGAAAAAGAAACTAAAACATGTTTGGAACAAGTAAAAAGTGAGTAAATGATGACAGAATTTTCAGTTTGGGGTGAACTATCATGTTCAACAACAGCCTAAGCATGAGATCAACAACACTGAATGTAGCGTCCTGGTTAATAGAAGACTTTCACTGATGGTTCACGATTCATTTATTGGTCACACTCTATAGAATTAGTACACATTATTTCGTCATGAATCACCGTAAGAACTAGAGAGGAAATAAACAGACAACAAACACAAATGAATCCCGAAAGTCACTAAGCCAACATCAACAATCAAACATTAATCTTAAACAAACAAACAAACCAAAATTACCTTATTTTTCCCTCAAACTAGGAGCTAAAACCCATGAAGGAGGAATCCGTGAAGCAACCGTACACCTGTGCCCCTTTTACCATGTTTCACCAAGCTTGCACATAAATGAAATGTTAGGAATCAAGTTATTCAAGATTTTAAAAGCAACAGCTGAGAAAAAACAACCACTCTAAACAATATTTTCTATGGAAAGCTCATTTCTAAAATCTTTATTGCAATATAAGTGTGTGTTCATCTTATACAGTAGATTCTTTGCCAAAAATAAGCCTGGAATCAGATCAAGCTTGTCCTCTTCGTTCCCAATAATCCTCTGTGAGAAAAAGAGTCAGAGCTGCATGTCTGAAGCTCTCCATAACACTGCTGTTAAAATGACTGTAATCTTTCAGAAGGACTCTTACAGCCTTTGAGGACAGTTGACAGGGTTTCATCTCTTGCTGAGCAATTATACTTGTGCAAATAGCCAATACTTCACATTTCTAGTGCCGTTCAGCATCCATTCTAACCAAAAAATGTAACTCTTACACAACCCTATCACAGAATAACCACAATTCAGATGAACTAGATCTTGTTGGGGGCAGTGCGGTGGCTCTGTGGTTAACACTGTCACCTCACAGCTAGAAGGTCTCTGGTTCGAGTCCCGGCTTCTGTGTGGAGTTTGCATGTTCTCTCTGTGTTGGTGCACAGTGCAAAAACATACGCTGTAGGTGGAATGGAGAAACTAAATTGGCCTAAATAGTGAATGAGTGTGTGTGAATGTGAGAGTGTATGGCTGTTTCCCAGTACTGGCTTTCGGCTGGATAGGCATCCGCTGCGTAAAACATATGATGGAATAGTTGGTGGTTCATTCCTCTGTGGCAACCCCTAATAAATAAGTGACTAAGCTGAAAGAAAATGAATAAATCAATGAAAATGCAACGTCAATAACCCATAAATTTACTGTCACTCTTACTACTATCTTTACATATCATACCACAGTATATGTGTCGATGTTTGTACATGATGGTTGTAATATCACAGGAAAATATCTAACCCTCCGACATGATATATTGCCCATTTTATGACCTGTCACATATGGTCTTCTGCTTTCTAATGCTTTTAACAGCATCCAATGGTCTGTTTCTTGCAGGATGATGCTGACGTGGAGTGGAAGTTTGCCCGGTCTAAACTCTGGCTGTCATATTTTGACAATGGCAAGACTCTGCCGCCTCCATTCAGCATCGTGCCCAGTCCAAAGTCCTTCTATCTGTGCGTCAAGAGACTGGTGAACCTGCTGCGGTGTCGCCGGCGTCGCCTCAAAAAAGATGTGGAGCTGGGAATGGACAACTCCAAGTCCAAAGTATGTGTCTGCTTTGAACTACAGAAAGAGGGATTTTGTTTTGTGTGTGTGTGTGTGTATGTGTGTGTGTAGGCTGCAAATATCTTTGCAGACATATAGTGTTAAAAAAGGGTGGCGCGGTGGCACAGTGGTTAGCACTGTGGCTTCACAGCAAGAAGGTATCTAGTTCGAGTCCCAGCTAGTTCGAGTCCCAGTGCTCCGGTTTCCCCCCACAGTCCAAACACATGCGCTATTGGTGAACTTAAGAAACTAAATTGTTCGTAGTGTATGAGTGTGAATGTGAGAGTGTATGGGTGTTTCCCAGTACTGGGTTGCAGCTGGAAGTGCATTCACTGTGTAATGTGCTGGATAGGGTGGCGGTTCATTCCTCTGTGGTGAATTAATTCCAAAGGGATTTAATGAATAGTGTTAAAAACAGACTTTCAGCATCTGGGTTGGCAGGTTTTGACAACAAAACTAGCCCAAAAATATCAAAACTCTACATATTTTGCATTACCATATGTATTATAAATACTTTCTTCTTTAAAATAACCATATTTAAGTAATTATAAAGATTCTGTTATCATAAAAAACATATCTTACTTTAAATTGACAGCATAACTGGTGTGCCTGAGGAGAGTCCTCAAAAACATCTGTGTGTGTGTGTGTGTGTGTGTGTGTGCCTTGTATTCCTCACATTGTGTTGACCAAATGTCCCCACAAGTATAGCATTAGTTTATTTTTCTTCGGCTTAGTCCCTTCATTTATCAGGGGTCGCCACAGCGGAATGAACCACCAATTATTCCAGCATGTGTTTTACACAGCGGATGCACTTCCAGCTGCAACACAGGTGGTGAGGATGTCTAGGTGTCGGGGGGGGTGAGGTGTCTGAATAACATAGCTAAGTAACTGTACTATGCACTGGGTTTCGGGTAGTTGCTGCAATCGAATACTATACTAAAGTCGGCGATCCGGTGGTGTTATAGAAGTTTCCTGGGAGAAATAACAAAACAGGAGGGTGGCGGGAGATGGGTCTAAAATACAGGAGACTCGCGGGAAAAATGGGAGTGTTAAGTGGTATGGTGTGTGTGTGTGTGCGTGTGTGAGGGATTTCTTTATTCCATTTAGAACTATGATGAATGTGTGCATGTGCATGTGTGAGAGAGAGAGAGAGAGAGAGAGAGAGATTGTTTTAACTCATTTGGAACTGCTGTGAGTGTGCGTGTATGTGTGTGTGTGTGTGTGTGTGTGTGTGTGTGTGTGTGTGTGTGTGTGTGTGTGTGTGTGTTTTCATTTGGAACTACATCGTGTGTA
The DNA here is from genome assembly GCF_903798145.1 of Danio aesculapii. NCBI lineage: Eukaryota > Metazoa > Chordata > Actinopteri > Cypriniformes > Danionidae > Danio > Danio aesculapii. The sequence continues at coordinate 4,812,405 of NC_079448.1, forward strand.
TGTGTGTGAGCGATTTATTTTATTTTTATTCCATTTGGAACAACAGTGAGATTGTGTATGTGTATGTGTGTGTGCGCATGTGTGTGTGTCTGTCTGCAAGAGAAAATATCAATCTCTTGAATGCTCCATCTAGTCTTTTTCCTCTGATGTCTGTAGTTTTACACAGCTCTTCAGCTTTCATTCAGATAGTGAAGATAGCCCAGCTCTCCTCCATCCTCCCTGCTCCCAACGTGATAATTCACTCAAGACAATTCATTTCCCATCAGCTCCCCTCCATTCTCACTGCGACCGTTCTCTTTGTCCAGTGACAATAAGCCACAATGATCGATCTGTCCAATAAACAGCAGATAATGCCTCTCTATGTCATTAACTTATTGACATTTCCCAAGCAAAACCAGCTTTCGAGTGCTTCCATGAAAAAAAGAGCGATACCCCTGACCTTGTTGTAGCCTGCGGAGACAATCGATGTCCGTTTCAGTTCAGCTTGAGGAGAAAAAAACTAAAGACGAGGGGTGAGAGCTGATGACTGCTCCTCAAGGCAAATATCACTTCATCTCTCGTGAGGAAAACACTAACCGCATTACTGTGATTCATCTGCGGATTCATCTAATTGACTGTGATCGGAGCCGCGTCTCCTGTGGGCTGCATAATTGAACAGCAGACAAGAGCACGAGCTGGGCATCATCTGCTGGAGACAAGACAGAGGATCATATGGTGTTTTCAGATGTCATGTGTCGAACTGATCAGGAAACATTCATTAAAGGAACACTCCACTTTTTTTGGAGGGGGGGGGGGGGGGGGGGGGGGGGGGGGGTAGGCTAAGTTTACAAGTCTTTTAGAGTTTTTGAATCCATTTAACTGATCTTGGGGTCTGGCGGGAGCACTTTTAGCTTAGCTTAGCATAAATCATTAAATCGGATTAGACCATTAGCATCTCACTCAAAACTGACCAGAGTTTTGACCATTTTTTAGCTAGATGCTAATGGTCTAATATGTTTGTTTAAATTAAGCCAATATAAATTGTTTGCAACCAT